>NW_026782249.1:0-107500 GCF_031769215.1 Ylistrum balloti | reverse complement strand
GGAGGATACTACAGTAGTGGTGCTGCTGAAAGTACCCAGTAGTGTGACATCAACTCACATATATAGAGTGCTATGGTAACCATAGGATGTGTATTACCAGGGGATAGTCAGGGCTTAGGGCTTATGCATCCATAGGAAATCTGTATACACTGGTTAGCTGTAGACCTATAGGGAGCTAGGAGCATGTGGTCTGCTGGTACTAATGTTAGGTAGCATAAGGTTACACACTTTTACATTGGGATACTGTACGGTAGTGGAGTTGTTTAGCGTAAGTTGCCAATAGTTTGCACTAATATTATGATCCTACATTGTTATGCCGGTGACTCCCATACCAAGGACGAAAGGCTATACAAGCAGGATCAGGAATAAAAAGAAGATCCAGCCAGCCTCTGCCTGCTCTGGACCTACTGTGTGCAAATGTGGTGTGTGTGTGTATTACCAGAGCACACCTGGTGGCCCACTATTACATATAAGGATCTATATGATAGCGATCCATAGATCTTCATGATCATTTGACTATAAGGATCTATAAATGGTAAATGTGCATGGGCTTTTATGATCATCTGACTCTATATGGACCTACTTGTACATATGATAAAGGTCCAGAGGCTTTCATGATCATCTGACTTTAAGCACTTATATATGGACCACAGGTATCAGATTCATCTGCCAATGGACAGAGGATGCCAGAATTTGTAGACCCCCTGTTCTTCATAAAAAAAAAAAAAAACAATTTCTAATTTTAGTCACTTCGTGCCCTCGTGACTCATCATAGTGACTTCATTTATGTTGAATTAATAGACCGCTAATTGTCTTTTTTTTACATCAACTAGTGTCAAATGATTTCCGACTACTCACAATCAATTTTTAAAGTGCGTCTGCCTTCCTCACATTTCTATTTTACAATATGTACTTGTCAACCGCGCGTCAGAAGTCGTCTTCTTCCTTTTGTCGTTGTTTCCCCTTTCAGACTCCCCGTGATGTGCCCCGTAAAAATTTTATATTTCATTATCCAACCTTAATCAAGGACATCATCGAAGAAATTTTGACGCAGTAAATTGTATACTAATTATCTCAAATTAATCATCACGAAGTTGTTTTAATCAATGTCGATATTTTAAATAATTTTATGAGAGAAAATAAAATAAGACACTGGTCTATAGATTATCACAAAATTTTGTCTTTAAAACGTTTGCTTTCGGTACAGCGCTAACGCAAATCAATGGGTTGAGGCATACAAGCGCCTTTCTGACGAGGATTAACTGTCAAAAGTGTTGCTGAAAGTTGTGAGTTGAGAGGGGAAGGAGTATCACGCGAAGATGTCTTACATGCCCGGTTTGTATAAAATCGATTAGCATTCTTACCCTCTTGGATTTTAATCAGTATTGTTAAATTCAAATGTGTGTCTCTTAATAGAGATTTTAAATTCAGAATACTGTGTTTACAGCACAGACATTATTGCTTTCAGTTTCAGTGATCATGACTCAACAGATCTAGATTATCTTGACCCCTGCTGACCAGTCTTCTCTGTTACAGTACTAAAACTCACTACTTATATACGTCCCACTTCTGCCAAAACGTGTTCCTTATCTGGACATCACCCAACGCCACAAGATTCATGTTTTGTTATTACTACCAGACAGATGTGCATAATTATTGAAATATGAATCACTAAGAGATGTTCCCCCTTCTCTTTTGTACTGATTTGTACAATGCGTATGCTATCAGAAGAAAGTTATTCAAAGGCAAATCTGGAACTGGATGAAATGACATGTATGGTTTTTGATATTTGTGAGAGATTTTATTTCATTATGCATTTGTAATAGGAAGGAGTAAAATTCACTCTGTCAGTACTGGGGTTCAAGCTAGCAACCCTTCAGTCTCTAGCCAGACACTCTACTGCTTGATTAAAGAGAAAACCTGTACTCTGAACATCTACACTACTCCCACCTGCAAAAGTCTTTGACCCTGAAGACAACAACAACCCATGTTCAGTATCCCCAAGGAAGCATCTCCTATAGCTTCTACACATCTGTACATACATGTATCCATAGTCCAAATTATTCTCACGTTCTACCAACTTGTTTATATTGGTCTGGAGTTGATAGAACTCTGAAAAAAACTTGAGACTATTTTATCTGTAGTCAATAAAGATCGACAACTATGATAAATACCCGTTAATTATAACAGTGAATACAAATCTTAGAGCAGTATTTAAGTCCATGGTTATACTGTTTAAATTGATACTTATTGACAGATATAAAATTTCTTATCCATACACTGATCCAATCAGATTATAGTCACATAATAGTAGGCCCACAAATTTAACAACTATATGTATAACTTATTTTAAGTCTGAGACCTTTTTGATCGCTATATAGTTGCATTATGTTTTTTTCCTTGTTTTTATTTTAGGGCGTCTAGTAAAGTCTGGTCTAGAGCGGACATGTCCAACAGATGAAGCCCTAGCTTTTAGTTTATCTATACTTCATGCTCACTGTGAAGGATGTCATGACCGATACTGCAACATATCTCCTGATGGTAACAGCAGCTGTGAGGTCATTGAGTGCAGTCAGTCATGTGGACAGCGACTACATATGTGTAAAATTGAGGATCACAAGAATATCTGTTCTCTTGAGAAGGTAACTATGAATGCTGTAGTATCACAACTTGTTTATAACAATAAACATACATTCGGTGTTCACAGTGTACCAGTCACAATTTGTACACTATATATGTTTGGTGTTTACAGTGTACCAGTCACAATTTGTACACTATATATGTTTGGTGTTTATGGTGTACCAGTCACAATTTGTACACTATATATATTTGGTGTTCACAGTGTACCAGTCACAATTTGTACACTATATATGTTTGGTGTTTATGGTGTACCGGTCACAATTTGTATGTTTGGTGTTTATGGTGTACTGGTCACAATTTGTACACTATATATGTTTGGTGTTCACAGTGTACCAGTCACAATTTGTACACGATATATGGCTGGTGTTTATAGTGTACCAGTCACAATTTGTACACTGTATATATCTGGTGTTGATGGTGTATCAGTGACAATTTGTACACTACATATGTTTGGTGTTCACAGTGTATCAGTCACAATTTGTACACTAATATATGTCTGGTGTTCATGGTGTACCGATCACAATTTGTACACTATATATGTTTGGTGTTCACAGTGTACCAGTCACATTTGTACACTATATATGTCTGGTGTTACCAGGTCACATGGTGTACCGGTCACAAATTGGACACTATATATGTTTGGTGTTTATGGTGTATCAGTCACAATTTGTACACTATATATGTTTGGTGTTTATGGTGTACTGGTGTACACTATATATGTTTGGTGTTTATGGTGTACCGGTCACAATTTGTATGTTTGGTGTTTATGGTGTACCAATCACAATTTGTACACTATATATGTTTGGTGTTTATGGTATACTGGTTACAATTTGTACACTATATATATCTGGTGTTTATGGTGTACCGGTCACAATTTGTACACTATATATGTTTGGTGCTCACAGTGTATCAGCCACACTTTGTACACTATATATGTTTGGTGTTTATGGTGTACCAGTCACAATTTGTACACTATATATGTTTGGTGTTTATGGTGTACCAATCACAATTTGTACACTATATATGTTTGGTGTTTATGGTGTACTGGTGACAATTTGTACACTATATATGTTTGGTGTTTATGGTGTACCAGTCACAATTTGTACACTATATATGTTTGGTGTTTATGGTGTACTGGTCACAATTTGTACACTATATATGTTTGGTGTTTATGGTGTACCAGTCACAATTTGTACACTATATATGTTTGGTGTTCACAGTGTATCAGTCACAATTTGTACACAAATATATGTCGGTGTTTATGGTGTACTGGTCACAATTTGTACACTATATATGTCTGGTGTTTATGGTGTACCGATCACAATTTGTACACTATATATGTATGGTGTTTACAGTGTATCAGTCACAATTTGTACACTATATATATAGTTTATGGTGTTCACAGTGTAACAGTTTGGTGTTCACAGTGTACCGGTCACAATTTGTACACTATATATGTTTGGTGTTTATGGTGTACTGGTCACAATTTGTACACTATATATGTTTGGTGTTTATGTTGTTCCAGTCACAATTTGTACACTATATATGTCTGGTGTTTATGTTGTAACAGTCACAATTTGTACACTATATATGTCTGGTGTTTACAGTGTATCAGCCACACTTTGTACACATATATGTGTGTACACTATATATATGTCGGTGTTTATGGTGTATCAGTCACAATTTGTACACTATATATGTTTGGTGTTTATGGTGTACCAGTCACAATTTGTACACTATATATGTTTGGTGTTTATGGTGTACTAGTCACAATTTGAACACTATATATGTTTGGTGTTTTGGTGTACTGGTCACAATTTGTACACTATATATATATAGTCACAATTTGTACACAATTTTGTACACTATATATGTCTGGTGTTTATGGTGTACTGGTCACAATTTGTACATATATATATTTGGTGTTTATGGTGTACCAGGTCACAATTTGTACACTATATATGTCTGTTGTTTATGGTGTACCGGTCACAAATTGTACACTATATATGTTTGGTGTTTATGGTGTACCAGTCACAATTCGTACACTATATATGTTTGGTGTTTATGGTGTACCAGTCACAATTTGTACACTATATATGTTTGGTGTTTATGGTGTACTGGTCACAATTTGTACACTATATATGTTTGGTGTTTATGGTGTACTGGTCACAATTTGTACACTATATATGTTTGGTGTTTATGGTGTACCAGTCACAATTTGTACACTATATATGTTTGGTGTTTATGGTGTACTGGTCACAATTTGTACACTATATATGTTTGGTGTTTATGGTGTACCAATCACAATTTGTACACTATATATGTTTGGTGTTCACAGTGTACCAGTCACATTTGTACACTATATATGTCTGGTGTTTATGGTGTATGTTTGGTGTTGACCTGGTCACAATTTGTACACTATATATGTTTGGTGTTTATGGTGTACCAGTCACAATTTGTACACTATATATGTTTGGTGTTTATGGTGTACTGGTCACAATTTGTACACTATATATGTTTGGTGTTTATGGTGTACCAATCACAATTTGTACACTATATATGTCTGGTGTTTATGGTGTACTGGTCAAAATTTGTACACTATATATGTATAGTGTTCACAGTGTATCAGTCACAATTTGTACACTAATATATGTCTGGTGTTCATGGTGTACCGATCACAATTTGTACACTATATATGTTTGGTGTTCACAGTGTACCAGTCACATTTGTACACTATATATGTCTGGTGTTTATGGTGTACCAGTCACAGTTTGTACACTATATATATCTGGTGTTGATGGTGTACCGGTCCCAATTTGTACACTATATATGTTTGGTGTGTATGGTGTACTGGTTACAATTTGTACACTATATATATCTGGTGTTTATGGTGTACCGGTCACAATTTGTACACTATCTATGTTTGGTGTTTATGGTGTACCAGCCACAATTTGTACACTATATATGTCTGGTGTTTATGGTGTACCGGTCACAATTTGCACACTATATATGTTTGGTGTTTATGGTGTACTGGTCTGGTGTTTATGGTGTACCGGTCACAATTTGCACACTATATATGTTTGGTGTTTATGGTGTACTGGTCACAATTTGTACACTATATATGTCTGGTGTTTATGGTGTACCGATCACAATTTGTACACTATATATGTATGGTGTTCACAGTGTATCAGTCACAATTTGTACACTAATATATGTTTGGTGTTCACAGTGTACCAGTCACAATTTGTACACTATATATGTTTGGTGTTTATGGTGTACTGGTCACAATTTGTACACTATATATGTTTGGTGTTTATGGTGTACCGGTCACAATTTGTACACTATATATGTTTGGTGCTCACAGTGTATCAGCCACACTTTGTACACTATATATGTCTATTGTTCACAGTGTATCAGTCACAATTTGTACACTAATATATGTCGGTGTTTATGGTGTACCAATCACAATTTGTACACTATATATGTTTGGTGTTCACAGTGTACCAGTCACATTTGTACACTATATATGTCTGGTGTTTATGGTGTACTGGTCACAATTTGTACACTATATATATATATGGTGTTTACAGTGTATCAGTCACAATTTGTACACTATACATGTTTGGTGTTGATAGGGTACCAGTCACAATTTGTACACTATATATGTATGGTGTTCACAGTGTATCAATCACAATTTGTACACTATATATGTCTGGTATTGATGGTGTACTGGTCACAATTTGTACACTATATATATCTGGTGTTGATGGTGTACCGGTCACAATTTGTACACTATATATGTTTGGTGTTTATGGTGTACCAGTCACAATTTGTACACTATATATGTTTGGTGTTTATGGTGTACCAGTCACAATTTGTACACTATATATATTTGGTGTTTATGGTGTACCAGTCACAATTTGTACACTATATATGTCTGGTGTTTATGGTGTACCGGTCACAATTTGTACACTATATATGTTTGGTGTTTATGGTGTACTGGTTACAATTTGTACACTATATATATCTGGTGTTTATGGTGTACTGGTCACAATTTGCACACTATATATGTTTGGTGTTGATGGTGTACTGGTCACAATTTGTACACTATATATGTCTGGTGTTTATGGTGTACCGATCACAATTTGTACACTATATATGTATGGTGTTCACAGTGTATCAGTCACAATTTGTACACTAATATATGTTTGGTGTTTAGGGTGTACCAGTCACAATTTGTACACTATATATGTTTGGTGTTTATGGTGTACCAATCACAATTTGTACACTATATATGTTTGGTGTTTATGGTGTACCGGTCACAATTTGTACAATATATATGTTTGGTGCTCACAGTGTATCAGCCACACTTTGTACACTATATATGTCTATTGTTCACAGTGTATCAGTCACAATTTGTACACTAATATATGTCTGGTGTTTATGGTGTACCAATCACAATTTGTACACTATATATGTTTGGTGTTCACAGTGTACCAGTCACATTTGTACACTATATATGTCTGGTGTTTATGGTGTACCAGTCACAATTTGTACACTATATATGTCTGGTGTTTATGGTGTACCAGTCACACTTTGTACACTATATATGTCTGGTGTTTATGGTGTACTGGTCACAATTTGTACACTATATATGTATGGTATTGATGGTGTACTGGTCACAATTTGTAAACTATATATATCTGGTGTTTATGGTGTACCGGTCACAATTTGTACACTATATATGTTTGGTGTTTATGGTGTACTGGTCACAATTTGTACACTATATATCTTTGGTGTTGATGTTGTACCAGTCACAATTTGTACACTATATATATTTGGTGTTCACGGTGTACCAGTCACAATTTGTACACTATATATGACCGGTGTTGATGGTGTACCAGTCACAATTTGTACACTATATATATTTGGTGTTCAAAATGTACTGGTCACAATTTGTACACTATATATGTTTGGTGTTCATGGTGTACCAGTCACAATTTGTACACTATATATGTTTGGTGTTCATGGTTTACCGGTCACAATTTGTACACTATATATGTCTGGTGTTTATGGTGTACTAGTCCCAATTTGTACACTATATATGTCTGGTGTTTACAGTGTATCAGTCACAATTTGTACACTATATATGTTTGGTGTTCAAAGTGTACGTGTCACAATTTGTACACTATATATGTTTGGTGTTTATGGTGTACCGGTCACAATTTGTATGTTTGGTGTTTATGGTGTACCAATCACAATTTGTACACTATATATGTTTGGTGTTTATGGTGTACCGGTCACAATTTGTATGTTTGGTGTTTATGGTGTACCAATCACAATTTGTACACTATATATGTTTGGTGTTTATGGTGTATCAGTCACAATTTGTACACTATATATGTTTGGTGTTCAAAGTGTACAGCCACAATTTGTATATATATGTCTGGTGTTCACAGTGTATCAGTCACAATTTGTACACTAATATATGTCTGGTGTTTATGGTGTACCAATCACAATTTGTACACTATATATGTTTGGTGTTCACACTGTACCAGTCACATTTGTACACTATATATGTCTGGTGTTTATGGTGTACCAGTCACAATTTGTACACTATATATGTCTGGTGTTTATGGTGTACCAGTCACAATTTGTACACTATATATGTTTGGTGTTTATGGTGTACTGGTCACAATTTGTACACTATATTTATCTGGTGTCTATGGTGTACCAATCACAATTTGTACACTATATATGTTTGGTGTTCACAGTGTATCAGTCACAATTTGTACACTATATATGTTTGGTGTTTATGGTGTACCAATCACAATTTGTACACTATATATGTTTGGTGTTTATGGTGTACCAGTCACAATTTGTACACTATATATATTTGGTGTTCACAATGTACTGGTCACAATTTGTACACTATATATGTCTGGTGTTGATGGTGTAACGGTCACAATTTGTACACTATATATATTTGGTGTTCACAATGTACTGGTCACAATTTGTACACTATATATGTCTGTTGTTTATGGTGTACCGGTCACAAATTGTACACTATATATGTTTGGTGTTTATGGTGTACCAGTCACAATTTGTACACTATATATGTTTGGTGTTGATGGTGTACTGGTCACAATTTGTACACTATATATATTTGGTGTTCACAATGTACTGGTCACAATTTGTACACTATATATGTCTGTTTATGTGTACCGGTCACAATTTGTACACTATATATGTTTGGTGTTTACATGGTGTACCAGTCACAATTTGTACACTATATATGTTTGGTGTTCATGGTCTACCAGTCACATTTTGTATGTTTGGTGTTTATGGTGTACCAGTCACAATATATGTGTACACTATATATATGTTTGGTGTTTTTGTACACTATATATGTTTGGTGTTTATGGTGTACCAGTCACAATTTGTACACTATATATATTTGGTGTTCACGGTGTACCAGTCACAATTTGTACACTATATATGTTTGGTGTTCACAGTGTATCAGTCACAATTTGTACACTATATCTGTTTGGTGTTTATGGTGTACTGGTTACAATTTTTACACTATATATGTTTGGTGTTTATGGTGTACTGGTCACAATTTGTACACTATATATGTTTGGTGTTTATGGTGTACTGGTCACAATTTGTACACTATATATGTTTGGTGTTTATGGTGTACCAGTCACAATTTGTACACTATATATGTTTGGTGTTTATGGTGTACCAGTCACAATTTGTAGACGATATATGTTTGGTGTTCAAAGTGTACCAGCGTCACAATTTGTACACTATATATGTTTGGTGTTGATGGTGTACTGTTGACAATTTGTACACTATATATGTTTGGTGTTTATGGTGTACCAGTCACAATTTGTACACTATATATATTTGGTGTTGATGGTGTATCAGTGACAATTTGTACACTATATATGTTTGGTGTTTATGGTGTACTAGTCACAATTTGTACACTATATATGTTTGGTGTTTTGGTGTACTGGTCACAATTTGTACACTATATATGTTTGGTGTTGATGGTGTACTGGTGACAATTTGTACACTATATATGTTTGGTGTTTATGGTGTACCAGTCACAATTTGTACACTATATATGTTTGGTGTTTATGGATCTTTCTCAAATTTCATATCCAGTTTCCCCTTGGTCACTAGTTGCGCATTGTACCTTTTTTGGACTGATTCGAATTCAAGATGGCCGACAGGTGGCCATCTTGGATTTTGGAAGTAAAAGTTTGTTACCGCTATTTCTGGAAAATTACTGGATGGATCTTTCTCAAATTTCATATCCAGTTTCCCCTTGGTCACTAGTTGTGCATTGTCCCTTTTTTGGACTGATTCAAATTCAAGATGGCCGACAGGTGGCCATCTTGGATTTTGGATGTAAAAGTTTGTTACTGCTATTTCTTGGAAAGTACTGGATAGATCTTTCTCAAATTCCATATGCAGTTTCCACTTGGTCCCTAGTTGTGCATTGTACCTTTTTTGGACTGATTCGAATTCAAGATGGCCGACAGGTGGCCATCTTGGATATAAAGTTTGTTACTGCTATTTCTTGGAAAGTACTGGATGGATCTTTCTCAAATTTCATATGCAGGTTCCCCTTGGTCCCTAGTTGTGCATTGTACCTTTTTTGGACTGATTTGAAATCAAGGTGGCCCACAGGCAGCCATCTTGGATGTTGATAAAGTTTGTTACAGCACAAGCATATTGTCCATTATCCACCTGTAACTGACTGTGCATATCTAATAATACTTTGGGATCTTTTTCAAATGATATTTGCTAAAAGGTTGTCCATTATCTTAATAATACTAAAAATATCTTGTGCCATCATTGAGTACATTCAATGAAGACCAGTTCATGAACATTTACAACACCTGTAACAAACAAAAAAAATAAACAAATCTTCAAGAACTGAAAACAGATTCTCAAATGATGGGCGCCAAGATCCCTCTGGGATCTCTTGTTGTTGTACCAGTCACAATTTGTACACTATATATGTTTGGTGTTGATGGTGTACCAGTCACAATTTGTACACTATATATATCTGGTGTTTATGGTGTACCGGTCACAATTTGTACACTATATATGTTTGGTGTTTATGGTGTACCGGTCACAATTTGTACACTATATATTTCTGGTGTGTATGGTGTACCAGTCACAATTTGTACACTATATATGTTTGGTGTTTATGGTGTACCAGTCACAATTTGTACACTATATATATCTGGTGTTTATGGTGTACCGGTCACAATTTGTACAATATATATGTTTGGTGTGTATGGTGTACCAGTTACAATTTGTACACTATATATATCTGGTGTTTATGGTGTACCGGTCACAATTTGTACACTATATATGTTTGGTGTTTATGGTGTACCAATCACAATTTGTACACTATATATGTTTGGTGTTTATGGTGTACCGGTCACAATTTGTGGTGATGAAGTCCATGTTTAGTGTCATGTGCTTTGACAATATTGATTAACTCAGTAATCATTACTTTAGGAGTTCTATAGAATCTGTATTCAATTTTAGCAGTGATGAGGTAATCCTTTTTTAACTTGTTTCAAAGGTATTACAACATGCAGAGTTCTGCAACAGACTCAGAGACCAGGATTTTAGATTTTGTATATATTCCAGATGTGATAATAAAGTAATGCAAGTACTCAGTATATATGTTAACATTGGAATCCATGGAAGGAATGTGAATTGTGTGAATAACATTCAAAATATGACACATTTGACCCCACCACCCCAACCTTTCCTCCCCATTTTGATAAAGATTTGGACAGAACACATGCTATGTATATTTTATAATTTTCCTGATGTGTCTTTAGAAGTTAAAACCTATAAAGTCTCTAGAAACAAACAAGCAAAGAAAACAATTTTAAAAGGTTTAATTTTAATGCAATATCAGTTTTCCAATATAGATAAAGTTTTACCATATTATTTATACCCAGGAAATTTTGATATTGTTTGTATGATATTATCACTCTTGGGGTCAGATACATGAGAGGATAATTAAGAAAAGTTCTGTGAATAATCCTGGCAATATCAAAATGTTTAGGTCGAAGTGTTTTAATGTTTCAGGTGCCCTGTACTAATCACAGCTATGGCTGTCCGCTGGAGATGACCAGAAATAAGATAAATGCCCACATTCGAGTTTGTCCAGCAAGCGTGATGCGATGTGTGATTGAGTGGAATCGCTGGCCGATGCACTCAGCAGAGGAGAACATTAAAGCCCCCTTACCACTGGACAATCCACATGTACGATGTGGTCAGCTGGATGTAGCTTTGGCTCTCAGGGACCAGAGGATGTTGATGGAGTCCATGAAAGCCCCTCAAAGGATCAGAAAGGTCCTCCAGAATACAATAACTCAGCGATATCCGGGAGTCCCATTTGAAAATCGTAGTGGGTCCATAGACTCCGATTGCCCATCAGATACAGCCTCAGTGACAGTATCTGATGATGAGTTGGATGCCCCATGGGAAAATACACGATTTCCTCCAGGGCTTAAGATGAGTGTTTGTTCAAAACTCTATCGTGCAACTAAACATATATCAGAAAATTTAACCATGGCTTCAAATCCTGCATCATTGCTTGGACAAAAGCAGGAGCACCTGTCTGATATCCGAGAGGAACAGGACATCAAGCTAAACATCAATTCATATGATATTGATTCCAAAATCAAAGACAAAGTCGAATCAATGTCTATAGCATGCTCAGAATTTAATACCAGCTCTTCAACAACAGAAAATCCGGGAACTGAAGACAGTTGTTCTTGTGATAGAACTCTCAGCAGTTCAAGATATGATTCTAGCCTCTCATGCAATGCTAGTAGTATGGAATCTCTGGACATGATCAGTCAGGTTGGTGATAGTAAGTCTGATAGTGGTGACCAGCAGACAGTCAATGATCATTTTGTGGAACTGTACAAAAAAGATGTCAAACTTCATGAACTGTTAGGTGTGAGTCTCAATATCGAGTGTATATCCAAGTACATTTCTAAACACCCCAAAATGTACACCTTTCTCTGTGCTCAAGATTTCCGTCGTGAGGAATACACATGGCACTTCAAAAACGTACACAATGACATTCACTGTGGATTGAATGGCGTTGTGGAACAGCGTTGTCCGTTAGCCTACCTAGGATGTACATATTCTCATCAGAGACTTGTTCCAGGGGAGCCGAGAGGACAGATTGTACACAGCTCTCTGCTGGAGAGTTTTGGTTTGCTCACTTGCCAGGAGGAGGACAGTATGGAAGATGACACTATTATCCCCAGTAAAGCTTCCAACCCTGACCCTGCTCACTTAGACTCAAATAGTCATGTGACAGACATCTATGCTGAAGTTCCGAGACAACGACTAAGGGAAGCCACTCCAGAAATTGTTACCTCTCACAAGTTTGACTCTAGAATAAAAGTGTATCCACGATTCCGTAATCTCTCTGGGGGATACAGCTTTGTGACCAAGGCTCAGAAAGACGATGAAGAGTTGTCTCCCCTCCTTTGTTTACCAGTTGAAGTTTTAATACACCTGGTGACCTTCCTGGACAGCTTTAGTCTGTGTAATTTGTCTCTTACCTGTAAACTTTTCCGCAACATCACTTGTTCCATCCTCATCAATAAGGGTATGGTGATCCCTGTCTGGGAAAAGGTCAAATCCGGGTCAAAGGTTACTTGGCAGATCTCGCACAAGGTATGAGTTCAATTACAGTTATCCTCTTTGATCTAAAGATTAATTTCACAGTAAATTTTATAAGATTATTTAAGGCAAGTCCAGAACACCTTTTTTTCAAAATTTTGACAAGTCCCATCCCACATAGATATAGAGTGTCCTCAAAATTTGTGAATCCCACAGAAAATAAAAGAGGTGTCATCAATTAAAGAACTTGTGATTTTGTCACTGTATACGTAGTAACTTTTAAAATCAAGGTGACAATTTTAATGATCATGTCCACTGCTCCAAATTAAAGATTAAGCCATTTTAGATGAACATTTATATCAATGGAGTTCTGAGGAAATTGATATATATAGTATTTAGGATAAAATATATATATAGGACATTCTCAAGGACATTTTAGGATAACAACACTTTATTTTGTCAGTTTCCAATTATTAGCTATGAAAAAAAATATCTCTGGCATGATTTTATTGTCTTGTTTTACAGAAGTGGTCATTCAGTACAAGTTTCACACCAATACATAAGTGGCTGTACAGTAATTCAAGTCCTTTGTCTGAACATCTCAAGGTGTGTCCTTTTAATCGCCTTGAAGACAAGATCGTTTCCAAGGATATGTGGACCTACACTTCCAGCCTGGGAAAGGATGGATCTGACATAGCCATCATCAGTACCCTTCAACACCTGAAGCAGATGCATTCAGAAGTTAACCGTTTTGACAATTTTTGGGTTGATTGACACATCTGGAAACAAAAGTCTGTAATATGAAATCTAATACTTTGGCTTTGCGGATCAAAGCTTTCCATGCAGGTTAACTTTCATCTATTTTTCCCTTTTGTCAAATACAAAAAATAAAAAGAGGGTGAAATTTCAATGCTAAATTTATATACTTTTAAGAGAAAGGGTTTGGGGGGTGGGGGGAGTTAACACTTTTATACACTGATGGATGGAACAACCAGAGAGCTTGTTTTACTGTTTTTAGGTCACCTGATCTTGAGGGTCATGCTTCATACATTGTGCAAAAAATTGACATTTTTGACTTCCTCGTAATAAACTAATGGCCCAGAGTACTGATAATGTGCCTGTAGCATGCTGGGATTAAGGGCTACAAAGTTCATCAAAAATGAATGACCATGACCCACTTTCAAGGCCACAGAGGTCAAATGTGTTGAAATATTTATGCAACTTCTTCTCAATCACCAAAAGGCCCAGGGTGCTGATATTGGGTCAGTAGCATGCTGGGTTGAAGGGCTATCAGGTTTGTTCAAATGAATGGCCTTGACCTTCATTCAAGGTCACAGGGGCCTAATACACTAAACTACAACAAAGAGTATTATCACTTTGTTATCAAAGAGTGTTGAAAATTAAGCCTTCAAACTAAGAAACAACTTTAACTTTCTAAGTATGCATATATCAGTTCTGTTCTATCAGCCCCAATACTTAAAGTTCTTAAACTATCCAAAGACCTGAAGACCTCAGGTGATCGTTAACGCCCTTGAGCCTCTTGTTTTATATATATATATATATATATCTCTGAAGATTGGTGCTTTATTTAATGTCATGTTATTCTCAAACCAAGAGAAGTTGACACGTTGAAAAGTAAGAAAATGCAAGTATTATTAGTTGCTTGAAATCAAAATTGATGCAATAAATCTGAAATTTGTTTGGTTCTCTTCAACATCAGATAACCAAAGAGTTTCCATAAAGATGATTTTTATAAGAAATGTTGATTCAGCTTAAAGTTAGTTTTGTTCTGGACTTATAGACTGTCCTTAATATAAATATGGTATGAAAGACTACTTGTTATTGCTACTGATTGCTGTATAATGTGTTGTTGAGTTTGTGTTTTAAGACAGGACATAATTGCTCACTTGATTTATGTTACCTTGGATGAAGATCCGAGTTACAAATCTGTGGCAGTTTGTGTCTCTTGTGAAACTGAGAAACAGACCAATCTGAGCTATTATGGTTGATATAGTATAATATAGGACACTTTACCCTATTTAGTCAAGATGGCAGACCTCCTGTATGTTGTTCAGTGAGGTAGGCACCAGAAAATATCTATTTTTTCAAGATTTATGTGATACTTTTGATGGAAAAGGTTGAAATCTAGATGCTTTAAAATTGTAACATAATGATGATGATACATATTCAGTTTAATACTTGTAATTCATGTTTCAGGGGAGAAAAACCTTTTTAGATTTAAGTGTAAAAAATGTCTGGACGGATAATGGAGGATTTCATTCTACATGGATTAGTATGATAAGTAATTTGTCAATTTTTTAAAGACATACCTTTTCTTTATTGTAACATATGGTTGTAGGATTCAGAAGAAAAACAATACAACACTGATACGATGTTGAATGTCTGTACATCTTAGAGTACATTTGGAAATATTAACACATGATAAGCAAAAGAAAAGAGAGAAAAAACATACATTGTTGTATCAGTTGTGTAATTCTTAATGTTATTATGATGTCCCTGTCATTATATGGTGAAGCAATTATTGTTACACAGGTCCCTTCCATCCCAAACAATGTCATATCCTTAGAATCTGACAACTGATTTGGTTCAAATTTACCCTATAACATCTTGTTCTACACATAAACTGATTCTGGGTTTTGATAGAAGCTTGCAGAGGTATTCATGTTTGGTAGACTTTTTCTAATCGTTTTAAACTTGTTCTTGCTTTCTTTGAAATTTATTTTACTGCAAAGCAAAGTACGTTGTGAACTTCCTTGACTTAAAAATTTGAAGATGTCACTTCTTACTTATATTCTGAAACTTTTATAGTTACCTGTGTAAATAGTAATAGACAATAATCCACCTTGTTTAAAAACATGATAAATATTATGTTACAGAAATATCACATCCAAGTACAATATGCTGGTACGTTGTTGTAGTTATATGTCATCAGAACAAAGGTCTCCTTTAGTGAGATAAAACTCAGCAATATGTAGAGTTATGTAAACAAAAAAAAACAAATTAAAAAACAAGCACAACAATAACAGTGAATTGTTTTACATGGTAATATTTATTTTGCTAATTGCCTAAATCCAAGTGAATGAATATCTATGCATTCACTTATAGAACTTATATATCTATAGCAGTAAGCTTTCAAAAGTTTTGCCCGTATCATTGTAAAATTCAAATTGGACTTTTCCTATTTTACATATTGGACAGAGATACCTTGCTATGAATTTAAAACTATGAAAATAGAGAAAGTTGGATTTATCATTGTGTTTTTTTTCATCTTTTTCTGTGAACATAAAGAATACACGGTCAATGTCTTAAAATATAAGCTGTATTTATAAGGTGAAGAAAGACGAAAGTGGCGAGTCTCTGGTGAGCACCTGTTTTTTGTCTTCCTGTCTCGTGACAAAATACAGCTTATATTTTAAGACACTGACCATGTTTCTATTAATCCAGCAACATTGAATGAAAATCAGACAATCAAATCCTTAATAATTTTGTTGTCCAATCTTTGCTTACCCGATTTTAACGTTACACTGAATTTTACCTGATGATGTATGCCAAAATAATTGTTCCGTGCAGAGATATAATTCCAAACTGCAAGTGATTTTACAGCAATTTTATGAATTGTCGTAAATAAACTTTGTCATTACAATATATAAAATCGCTACTTTCAACAGTTACTAATATTGTTAAATTAAATTTTAAAGTAAATTCAGAAAGCAATTAATGCGAATTAAAGCACATGTTGAAATACAGCTGTTTTCTGTCATTGCCGAATCCAGTAAAAATATATGTGGAAAGTGTATTCTGACAACGGCAGAGCCAGTTGTAGGATAAATGTTTATATGTACTTATCATACCTTTCCTTTTCCACTTACACATGATTGAAAATTACAGTCCTGAATATGATTCTCAATGACTGTTTTTTTCACAATTCAGATTTGAAAACGTGCAAATTTATCTGTGTAATGTTGCAATATTATCAGAGCGTGTTCAACTGTTCAGATTTTGCGTATGGACAAATTGAAGAACAACACTTTGACAACAGTTCTAAATAAAGGTGAGAATATGACCCATGGTACCTTTACTGGAGAAGCACACTGAAATGTGTGAGATTGTGAAGTTTCATATTTATAGCAAGTAAAATACCAACAAATGTTAACAAACAACAGTGTGTATTTTGCATAAAATATATAGAGAGAATATAAAGTGTGTTTAAACATGATATTAACCAAAATGTTATATTAAGAGAAAATTTATCTTTGTATATTTATTGAGCTATATATAACTTATTGTAGAGGAAATCATCCCCAATTCTTAGTTTATCTACAATCTACATATATAATTATATATTTGAGCCAAGTGGAGACAGTGAAACAAGCTATTAGTTTTCAGATGTTTTTGAACCTGGATTTTAGATTTTGCAGAATATCAAGTTCTAGCTTAAGGAAAGTAAATTAATAGCAAATAAAATACTGGTTTCTTTATCCTTGTTCTATGAAGAAATATCATGTGTTTATGTGTACTGATAGTTTGAGAAATATGATGGATTTTGCTGACCATGCATGCCTTGTGTTTGCCAGTTTGTTGTGGATGTTCAATGGTTTCTGCTGGTCAGTTGCCTGATTGTTGTAATTTATGTTAAAACCTATGCAAAGAAGTTCAGTGTCTTAAGTTTCATTCATAATGGTAGAAAATCGTTATAAATTTAAATATCCATTGACCACTTATGTCACGTTTAGTAGTTTTTATTTCATATCAATAACCTCATTTGTACACTATATATGTCTGGTGTTCACAGTGTACCAGTCACAATTTGTACACTATATATGTCTGGTGTTCACAGTGTACCAGTCAAAATTTGTACACTTTATATGTCTGGTGTTTATGTTGTACCAGTCACAATTTGTACACTATATATGTCTGGTGTTCACAGTGTACCAGTCAAAATTTGTACACTATATATGTCTGGTGTTTATGTTGTACCAGTCAAAATTTGTACACTATATATGTTTGGTGTTCACAGTGTACCAGTCACAATTTGTACACTATATATGTCTGGTGTTCACAGTGTACCAGTCAAAATTTGTACACTATATATGTCTGGTGTTCACAGTGTACCAGTCACAATTTGTACACTATATAAGTTTGGTGTTTATGTTGTACCGGTCACAATTTGTACACTATATATGTCTGGTGTTTGTGGTGTACCGGTCACAATTTGTACACTATATATGTCTGGTGTTCACAATATTCCAGTCACAATTTGTACACTATATATGTGTGGTGTTTATGTTGTACCAGTCACAATTTGTACACTATATATGTCTGGTGTTCACAGTGTACCAGTCACAATTTGTGCACTATATATGTCTGGTGTTCACAGTGTACCAGTCACAATTTGTACACTATATATGTCTGGTGTTTATGGTGTACCAGTCACAATTTGTACACTATATATGTTTGGTGTTTATGGTGTACCGGTCACAATTTGTACACTATATATGTTTGGTGTTTATGGTGTACCGGTCACAATTTGTACACTATATATGTTTGGTGTTTATGGTGTACCAGTCACAATTTGTACACTATATATGTTTGGTGTTTATGGTGTACCAGTCACAATTTGTACACTATATATATATGGTGTTTATGGTGTACCAGTCACAATTTGTACACTAACAAAGCAAGTATCAACCGCAACAAGCGCAGGATAAGTTGGTAGTGAGTTTAATTCGTCTGCTTCATCAGGACAGCGAATGTAAGAATGTATCTACACAAGTTAAAACACCACTTGTCTGGTGGAGATATATAGATGACATTTTCTTCATATGGACACATTCAAGAGAGGAACTTACCTCCTTTAGTGAAGTCATGAACTCTTTTGACCCAACGATTAAGTTTACCTTGGATATCGGCGATAACGAGGTTAACTTCCTAGACACCACTATCTATAATGAACTGTGCTAATTATAACCGTTATGGACACTATATATGATAGCGCTCGTGACTCTTATTATTACGTCACAATATAACCGTGCCCACACTTTTAGTACTTCAGGGGTAATTTTCTTACATTCACTGTCCTGATGAAGCCCACATAGCTCGGGCGAAACCGGTCAACCAGACAAATTAAACTTACTACCAACTTATCCTGCGCTTGTTGTGGTTGATACTTGCTTTGTTTGTCTCTATTCCTCAATCGCCCTGCATACCGGATGGTATCCAAGCAAGGGATATCAGGAACAACCTACCCACATCTAAAAACACGGCGTTGGCTCTAACCCATGGAGTTATTGAGAATTTGTACACTATATATGTCTGGTGTTCACAGTGTACCAGTCACAATTTGTACACTATATATGTTTGATGTTGATGGTGTACTGGTCACAATTTGTACACTATATATGTTTGATGTTGATGGTGTACCGGTCACAATTTGTACACTATATATGTCTGGTGTTTATGCTGTACCAGTCACAATTTGTACACTATTTATGTATGGTGTTCACAGTGTATCAGTCACAATTTGTACACTATATATGTCTGGTGTTGATGGTGTACTGGTCACAATTTGTATACTATATATGTCTGGTGTTTATGGTGTACTGGTTACAATTTGTACACTATATATATCTGGTGTTTATGGTGTACCGGTCACAATTTGTATACTATATATGTTTGGTGTTTATGGTGTACCGGTCACAATTTGTACACTATATATGTCTGTTGTTTATGGTGTACCATTCACAATTTGTACACTATATATGTTTGGTGTTCATGGTGTACCAGTCACAATTTGTACACTATATATATTTGGTGTTGATGGTGTACTGGTCACAATTTGTACACTATATATGTTTGGTGTTCATGGTGTACTGGTCACAATTTGTACACTATATATGTTTGGTGTTCACAGTGTACCAGTCACAATTTGTACACTATATATATTTGGTGTTTATGGTGTACCGATCACAATTTGTACACTATATATGTTTGGTGTTGACTGTGTACCGGTCACAATTTGTACACTATATATGTTTGGTGTTTATGGTGTACCGGTCACAATTTGTACACTATATATGTCTGGTGTTTATGGTGTACCGGTCACAATTTGTACATCATATATATGTCTGGTTTTTATGTTGTACTGGTCACAGACCTATAGGAAAACAAACATACAAAGATATTGCAACACATGCCCACAACCAGCATACACAACATATAATACTGTAATGAGTTATAAAGTTGGTTATGTTTGATATTAACTTGAAAAAAGAAAAGTACACAAGTAATTTAAAACTGATTTGATGAAAAATACTGTAAATAAATGTGACGATCTGCCAATACACCACAAATTGAATGAAACCGCTAGAACGTTAATAACGATTTTCAAATGAGAGTAATGTTGGCCTTGACCTTTACCCAACAACCCTGAAACTCGATCTTGTTTGATCAAAATCCAATAAGCAATGGCGCCTGGAGCCTTGAGTAAGATTTTCTAAAAATAGTAACAGTGACCACATCCTTACATCTCTAAAATTCAAACGTGTTCTACGTATTTTGATGCCTCTGAGTGTCCGAAATTTGATGAGAATCCCTCAAGGGAGGATAGCCGCACGAGCGCCGTCAACAATTATCTGAAAAAAATTGTAACGATGACATTGATCTTGACCCAACATTGTTGAAGCTCGAACTTGTCCACATAAAGGAAGGTGGCGAAAATCCAGTTTCACAAGTTCAATACTGTGTATATCCACCTGTCGCAATTCATGCATGTCACACATCTACATAGAACTGATCACACTCCAGGAATGATCTGCCATAAACCTGACAAAGTACGACGTAATGCGTCCAACGTGACCAGAGGATTTGTCTTCTGGTGCAGACGTCACCACATTAATCCCAAATATCCGCGCTTGGAGTCATTCTGCTACTATATATAACTATGCTGCAAAAACAGGTGAAGTATGATGATGTTTGTTGTCGTGCTACAGATAAAGACGACAACAAAACAACAATTACATTAGCTATAACGGATAAATAAAAGAACTTCATGACGTTTTATTTCGTTAAGAAAGCGCCCATTAACCAGTTGCCCTACACAATAACCGAAGGAGCCTTCCCATGCAAAACTGACGGCCGTCACTACAACATTCTCCTCTAACGGTACACTGAACACGACCGTCTCTGTAACATTCTGACGGCTGACTGTACACCGAACACGACCGTTACTGTAACCTTCTAACGGCTGACGGAACACCGAACACCACCGTCTCTTTAACATTCTGACGGCTGACGGCACACCGAACACCACCGTCTCTGTAACATTCTGACGGCTGACTGTACACCGAACACGACCGTTACTGTAACCTTCTAACGGCTGACGGAACACCGAACACCACCGTCTCTGTAACATTCCGACGGCTGACTGTACACCGAACACGACCGTCACTGTAACCTTCTAACGGCTGACGGCACACCGAACACGACCGTCACAGTAACATTCTGACGGCTGACTGTACACCGAACACGACCGTCACTGTAACCTTCTAACGGCTGACGGCACACCGAACACCACCGTCTATGTAACATTCTGACGGCTGAGGGTACACCGAACACGTCCGTCTCTGTAACATTCTAACGGCTGACGGCACACCGAACACCACCGTCTATGTAACATTCTGACGGCTGACGGCACACCGAACACCACCGTCTCTGTAACATTCTGACGGCTGACTGTACACCGAACACGACCGTTACTGTAACCTTCTAACGGCTGACGGAACACCGAACACCACCGTCTCTGTAACATTCCGACGGCTGACTGTACACCGAACACGTCCGTCTCTGTAACATTCTAACGGCTGACGGCACACCGAACACCACCGTCTCTGTAACATTCTAACGGCTGACGGCACACCGATCACGACCGTCACAGTAACCTTCTAACGGTTGACGGCACACCGATCACGACCGTCACTGTAACCTTCTAACGGATGACGGTACACCGAACACGACTGTCACTGTAACCTTCTAAAGGCTGACGGCACACCGAACACGACCGTCTCTGTAACATTCTCACGGCGGACTGTACACCGAACACGACCGTCTCTGTAACATTCTGACGGCGGACTGTACACCGAACACGACCGTCTCTGTAACATTCTGACGGCTGACGGTACACCGAACACGACCGTCTCTGTAACATTCTCCCCTGACGGTACACCGAACACCACCGTCACTATAACCTTCTTACGGCTGACTGTACACCGAACATGACCGTCAATGTAACCTTCTGACAGCTGACGGTACACTGAACACGACCGTCAATGTAACCTTCTAAAGGCTGACGGCACACCGAACACGACCGTCACTATAACCTTCTTACGGCTGACGGCACACCGAACACGACCGTCACTGTAACCTTCTAACGGCTGACGGCACACCGAACACGACCGTCACAGTAACCTTCTAACGACTGATTGTACACCGAACACGACCGTCAATGTAACCTTCTAACGGCTGACGGTGCACCGAACACGACCGTCACTGTAACCTTCTAAAGGCTGACGGCACACCGAACACGACCGTATCTGTAACATTCAGACGGCGGACAGTACACCGAACACGACCGTCTCTCTAACATTCTGACGGCTGACGGCACACCGAACACCACCGTCTCTGTAACATTCTGACGGCGGACTGTACACCGAACACGACCGTCACTGTAACATTCCGACGGCTGACGGTACACCGAACACGACCGTATCTGTAACATTCAGACGGCGGACAGTACACCGAACACGACCGTCTCTCTAACATTCTGACGGCTGACGGCACACCGAACACCACCGTCTCTGTAACATTCTGACGGCGGACTGTACACCGAACACGACCGTCACTGTAACATTCAGACGGCTGACGGTACACCGAACACGACCGTCAATGTAACCTTCTAACAGATGACAGTACACCGAACACGACCGTCTCTGTAACATTCTGACGGCTGATGGTACACCGAACACGACCGTCACTATAATCTTCTAACGTCTCACGGTACACCGAACACGACCGTCACTGTAACATTCTCCCCTGACGGTACACCGAACACGACCGTCACTGTAACCTTCTAACGACGGACGGTACACCGAACACGACCCTCTCTGTAACATTCTGACGGCGGACTGTACACCGAACACGACCGTCACTGTAACATTCTAACGACTGACGGTACACTGAACACGACCGTCGCTGTAACCTTCTAACGACTGACGGTAAACCGAACACGACCGTCACTTTAACATTCTGATGGCTGACGGTACACCGAACGCGACCGTCACTGTAACATTCTAACGACTGAAGGTACACCGAACACGACCGTCACAGTAACCTTCTAACGACTGATTGTACACCGAACACGACCGTCACAGTAACCTTCTAACGACTGATAGTACACCGAACACGACCGTCAATGTAACCTTCTAACGGCTGACGGTGCACCGAACACGACCGTCACTGTAACCTTCTAAAGGCTGACGGCACACCGAACACGACCGTCTCTGTAACATTCTGACGGCTGACGGTACACCGAACACGCCCGTCTCTGTAACATTCTAACGGCTGACGGTACACCGAACACGCCCGTCTCTGTAACATTCTAACGGCTGACTGTACACCGAACACGACCGTCACTGTAACCTTCTAACGGCTGACGGCACACCGAACACGACCGTCACAGTAACATTCTGACGGCTGACTGTACACCGAACACGACCGTCACTGTAACCTTCTAACAGATGACAGTACACCGAACACGACCGTCTATGTAACATTCTGACGGCTGACTGTACACCGAACACGTCCGTCTCTGTAACATTCTAACGGCTGACGGCACACCGAACACCACCGTCTCTGTAACATTCTGACGGCGGACTGTACACCGAACACCACCGTCACAGTAACATTCTAACGGCTGACGGCACACCGAACACCACCGTCACAGTAACATTCTAACGGCTGACGGCACACCGATCACGACCGTCACTGTAACCTAACGGGTGACGGTACACCGAACACCACCGTCACTGTAACCTAACGACTGACGGCACACTGAACACGACCGTCACAGTAACATTCTAACGGCTGACTGTACACCGAACACGACCGTCACAGTAACATTCTAACGGCTGACTGTACACCGAACACCACCGTCACAGTAACATTCTAACGGCTGACTGTACACCGAACACCACCGTCACAGTAACATTCTAACGGCTGACTGTACACCGAACACCACCGTCACTGTAACATTCTAATGGCTGACTGTACACCGAACACCACCGTCACAGTAACATTCTAACGGCTGACTGTACACCGAACACCACCGTCACAGTAACATTCTAACGGCTGACTGTACACCGAACACCACCGTCACAGTAACATTCTAACGGCTGACTGTACACCGAACACCACCGTCACAGTAACATTCTAACGGCTGACTGTACACCGAACACCACCGTCACAGTAACATTCTAAAGGCTGACTGTACACCGAACACCACCGTCACAGTAACATTCTAACGGCTGACTGTACACCGAACACCACCGTCACAGTAACATTCTAACGGCTGACTGTACACCGAACACCACCGTCACAGTAACATTCTAACGGCTGACTGTACACCGAACACCACCGTCACAGTAACATTCTAACGGCTGACTGTACACCGAACACCACCGTCACAGTAACATTCTAACGGCTGACTGTACACCGAACACCACCGTCACAGTAACATTCTAACGGCTGACTGTACACCGAACACCACCGTCACAGTAACATTCTAACGGCTGACTGTACACCGAACACCACCGTCACAGTAACATTCTAACGGCTGACTGTACACCGAACACCACCGTCACAGTAACATTCTAACGGCTGACTGTACACCGAACACCACCGTCACAGTAACATTCTAACGGCTGACTGTACACCGAACACCACCGTCACAGTAACATTCTAACGGCTGACTGTACACCGAACACCACCGTCACAGTAACATTCTAACGGCTGACTGTACACCGAACACCACCGTCACAGTAACATTCTAACGGCTGACTGTACACCGAACACCACCGTCACAGTAACATTCTAACGGCTGACTGTACACCGAACACCACCGTCACAGTAACATTCTAACGGCTGACTGTACACCGAACACCACCGTCACAGTAACATTCTAACGGCTGACTGTACACCGAACACCACCGTCACAGTAACATTCTAACGGCTGACTGTACACCGAACACCACCGTCACAGTAACATTCTAACGGCTGACTGTACACCGAACACCACCGTCACAGTAACATTCTAACGGCTGACTGTACACCGAACACCACCGTCACAGTAACATTCTAACTGCTGACTGTACACCGAACACCACCGTCACAGTAACATTCTAACGGCTGACTGTACACCGAACACCACCGTCACAGTAACATTCTAACGGCTGACTGTACACCGAACACCACCGTCACAGTAACATTCTAACGGCTGACTGTACACCGAACACCACCGTCACAGTAACATTCTAACGGCTGACTGTACACCGAACACCACCGTCACAGTAACATTCTAACGGCTGACTGTACACCGAACACCACCGTCACAGTAACATTCTAACGGCTGACTGTACACCGAACACCACCGTCACAGTAACATTCTAACGGCTGACTGTACACCGAACACCACCGTCACAGTAACATTCTAACGGCTGACTGTACACCGAACACCACCGTCACAGTAACATTCTAACGGCTGACTGTACACCGAACACCACCGTCACAGTAACATTCTAACGGCTGACTGTACACCGAACACCACCGTCACTGTAACATTCTAACGGCTGACTGTACACCGAACACCACCGTCACAGTAACATTCTAACGGCTGACTGTACACCGAACACCACCGTCACAGTAACATTCTAACGGCTGACTGTACACCGAACACCACCGTCACTGTAACATTCTAACGGCTGACTGTACACCGAACACCACCGTCACAGTAACATTCTAACGGCTGACTGTACACCGAACACCACCGTCACAGTAACATTCTAACGGCTGACTGTACACCGAACACCACCGTCACAGTGACCTTCTAACGGGTGACTGTACACCGAACACCACCGTCACTGTACACCGAACACCACCGTCACTGTAACCTAACGTACTGTACACCGAACACCACCGTCACAGTAACTAACGGCTGACTGTACACCGAACACCACCGTCACACAACGGCTGACTGTACACCGAACACCACCGTCACAGTAACATTCTAACGGCTGACTGTACACCGAACAAATCAAAATCATCAATCAAATCTTTTATTCCTCTTAATAAGAGATACAATATTATACATTCTAACGGCTGACTGTACACCGAACACCACCGTCACAGTAACATTCTAACGGCTGACTGTACACCGAACACCACCGTCACAGTAACATTCTAACGGCTGACTGTACACCGAACACCACCGTCACAGTAACATTCTAACGGCTGACTGTACACCGAACACCACCGTCACAGTAACATTCTAACGGCTGACTGTACACCGAACACCACCGTCACAGTAACATTCTAACGGCTGACTGTACACCGAACACCACCGTCACAGTAACATTCTAACGGCTGACTGTACACCGAACACCACCGTCACAGTAACATTCTAACGGCTGACTGTACACCGAACACCACCGTCACAGTAACATTCTAACGGCTGACTGTACACCGAACACCACCGTCACAGTAACATTCTAACGGCTGACTGTACACCGAACACCACCGTCACAGTAACATTCTAACGGCTGACTGTACACCGAACACCACCGTCACTGTAACATTCTAACGGCTGACTGTACACCGAACACCACCGTCACTGTAACATTCTAACGGCTGACTGTACACCGAACACCACCGTCACAGTAACATTCTAACGGCTGACTGTACACCGAACACCACCGTCACAGTAACATTCTAACGGCTGACTGTACACCGAACACCACCGTCACAGTAACATTCTAACGGCTGACTGTACACCGAACACCACCGTCACAGTAACATTCTAACGGCTGACTGTACACCGAACACCACCGTCACAGTAACATTCTAACGCCTGACTGTACACCGAACACCACCGTCACAGTAACATTCTAACGGCTGACTGTACACCGAACACCACCGTCACTGTAACCTAACGGCTGACTGTACACCGAACACCACCGTCACAGTAACCTAACGCCTGACTGTACACCGAACACCACCGTCACAGTAACCTAACGGCTGACTGTACACCGAACACCACCGTCACAGTAACCTAACGGCTGACTGTACACCGAACAAATCAAAATCATCAATCAAATCTTTTATTCCCCTTAATAAGAGATACAATATTATACAAAGTTATATATCTAATTGTCCGTTGTTATAATGCATGTTACAATAAAGCTGATAATATCAACAGTCCTTTTGTTTTTAAATGTAACACACAATTATCTAATGTACACAATTCTATGCGATGGCCATAAGATTATTTCTGGTTTTGTCAAAGTAAAGTGTGGCGGCATTTGCTATATATTTTGTGCTTTCCAGATAAAATGTTCTTGTGTCTATTAAATGTTTGAAATCTTTGGAATCTTTACCTAAAAGATGCCTTAAGAATTCTTCATGTGGTAAATTATTTAGATAATCACCAAACTCGTTGCCACATCTTTCTATGATCGATATCATATACTCAATTCTTAGAAATTGTGTGACGTCACAAGTCGTCACAATATGTAGTATGATGTCAATGTATGAAGATCCACATAGTTGACATCGACCTTCTATCCAGTTTGGAATAGTCGCCAAGATTTTGTTTGAATATCGTACCACGGAACTATCACGTTGAGATTTAACCGGAAATGTCTACATTATCCATGGTTCATAATTTCCATGTACTTCCTTGAAACGTAGGAAATCGTTGTCTTTCTGCATACGGTCTGCCAGTAGTTCGTTTTCTAAATACAACGTCACATTTTTAACGCTCTGTTTCCAGCTTGTTTTAGACGGAAATTTAACAGTGTCCAAATAGATATCTAAATTACTGTTCAATTTATATTTCAGTAAGAGTTTGTTAACGTCTGGAATAAATCCCATCTGTCTTTCCCCATTGTTATCGCGATACTGATACAGTCTACGAACTAAAATGTCTTTAGTTAGCGTATATGATGGTAAGTTGATGAGAGAACACAGAAAATTCAGTTTCCGCCGTTCTATTGCAGTTTCTATCCTTTTGAGACCTAACAAGGACTCTGCTATGTCTGATCGGGTATGTTTTGGAAGACACTGTGTTCTCTTAGCTATCTGATGTTGAAATACCCGGATTTGTTGTATGTCCTTTTTGTTCGGGTTACACCAAAACTCCGATCCGTACAATACGCTTGGAAGAACCACCTTTTTGTACAAATTTACAGTTATTAATGGATTCGTCCTTTTGCAATCCGATCCAAATTTGGTGATCAGATTGAATGAATTTCTTCCCTTTATGCATGCGTTCTGCATTGCTCCGGAACACTTCAAATTTTCTGATAAGATCATACCAACATGCTTACAAGATTTTGACGTTTTCAAACTCTTGTCCATAAGTGTCCATGTTGCTTTAACGTTTTCGTTTCGTCTTTTCCCAAATACAAGTATTGTACTCTTTTCTGTATTGTACCGGAAGTGCATGGTCTTTGCATATCCGGTACAGATGTCCAGCATATTTTGAAGGGACGACGGAGAAATGGTAAGCAGAACTAAGTCATCTGCAAGCGCGGGGTTTCCACATTTTATGTCCATAATCTTTGCTCCCTCATTAGAGTTTTCCAAATCATTCAACAAATCATTTATGTATATGAGATATAAAAACGTGGAAGCGATCCCACCTTGCCTAATACCAGAACGAACAGGTAGCGTCCGTGATCTAGTCCCGTGGGTCATTATAGCGCTTGATATATTATTGTACGCATTGACAAAAAAAGTCAGTATATTCCCTCTAATACCAAATTCATATATTTTTCTCATCAGCCCAGCGTGCCAGACTGTATCGAATGCCTTCTGGGTATCCAGGAAGGCTGCATAAATTTTACTGTTATTTTCAATATTCCAATAAACACATTCTCTTATGTTGAAAGACACAGTTTCGCATCCAAGTCGTTTTTGGAATCCCTGCTGTTGTCTATTTAGCCGGATGCTTGTACATGGGAGCCACTGCTGTATCCGATTACTAACAACCTTCTCCATCAATTTATACAGTACCGGAAGTAGAGAGATCGGCCGGTAATTATCGGGATTAGACCGTGTCTTGTGGTTATTTTTATACAGTGGAATAATGATTCCGTGTTTCCAGGATTTTGGTATAAATCCTAAGTTGTGAACTGAATTGAATAGTTTTAATATACAAAGTATCAAGTTCCGTCCACCATACCGGAAGTGCTCATAACAGATATTATCTGGACCCGGAGCTTTTCTCAGTTTCGTGTCTCTAATCGCGTTTTCTACTTCTGTGAAGGTATAATTCGCATTGAGTACTTCAAGATTTTCTGATTTTACACAATGTCGCTTAGGTACTTCCGTTTCCGCTTCCATACGTACTCCGTTGTAAATGCCTTCAAAGTAGCATGCAAAGGCTTCACATATATCCTTTGGAGTTCCATACGTTTTCCCGTTATACGATATTTCTTTACTTTGTGCAGTTTTTGGGCATTTCCGATTTCTAATAATTTTCCAGAAAAGTCTTAAGTCGCACTCTGCTGCCTCTTCGATCTCTAGTATACATTTCTGTATATAATTATTATATGCTTTTTGATGAATTGATCTGAAGTTTTGCTTTGCCTTTTTATACTGAGAATACGATGAGTATTCGAATCCCCGCGGTCGACCATATTTTATCCATTCCTTCCGTTTCTGTAAGGCCTTTTTATGTGCCATTTTAACTTCACTGGTCCAGTACGGTTTAAGTAACGGATTTCTGTTGACAGCTGGGATATTTTTGTTGGCTGCAAGTATCATAGATAATGTTAATATTTCCGTAAACGCGTCGACCTGGTACTGCGAGGATAGTGGGAAATTATCTAACACTCTCAGTCTTTCGTTGAGGTCTAGTTGATAATTAATTAAGTCTTCAACTGAAGCTTTATGCCAAGCCCGACAGTCACTGGCTAGATTAGTATAATCTTGAGTTGAGTAGACATGATTTACTGGAACTTTGATCTCACACAAAACCGGAAGGTGATCCGAAGCTAAGTCCACTTCCGAATTTGTGATAATAGAACACGTGGATATACAATCGTTTAAAGAATTATCTACGAGTATGTAGTCCAACATGGATTTACTGGGAACAAATGTGTACCGATACCCTTTACATACAGGTTTAGTGTTAGCTGCTGTCAGTTCAAGATCACACATCAAGTGTCGAAGAGAGAGAGATTTTATACGCGCCGTTGCATTTCCCGGAAGTGGACCTAATTTGGCATTAAAATCTCCAGCAATGATCACATTTCCCGTGAGACAATGGTATTCACACAAATCTCTTATTTGTTGTGTAAGAACTGTGTACTCATCAATGTTATTGTTACTTGGGAGATACACGCCTATTATTGTTATAACCCTAGACTGACCAGTGTCCAGTTGTATGGTTACGATTCTATCACTTACCCAAAGAGTGGACACGGAGTGATATGGAGATTTGTTAATTAACATTGTCACGTTTTGTCTAATATGTTCACACTTTTCATTGTTAATTTCGGTACATTCTGGTACGCAGAAGTAGTCTTTGTGTAAATTTTCGAATAGTTCTAAATTGTGAATGGCGATGTTAGTCTCTGTAAATACTAGGATGTCTTTACGGAACTCACCGGATCGGATTAAGTTACCGATAGATGTTGCTGACGTTCCGAATCCTCTAATATTCCAGGTAAGTAGAGTTAGGTTTATAGCTGACATTACAAGTATATAGCAGATTGTGTTACAATAGTCCATAACTTAATCTAATAACTGTATTCTCTCCAACTACTGGAGTCATTGTCGAGAGTCTCGGGATACTCTCTCCATCTACCAGAATCTGTGTCGAGATTCTCGGAATAGTTTCCGTTATCCCTATAGTCATAGTTTTCGTTTGTATTAGTGTAATAGTCACGCTTGTAACTACTTTCATTCCAGCCCGAAGTGTGTGCTTCCTCGCTGTCCGCGAAGTCATTCCTTTTGCGGTAGAACCTATTGTTCCTGTGCCACTTTGAAGGACCGCGATCAAATCGCTGTGGCCGTCGTCGACTATTACGCTGCAAACGTTCCTTGCGTGTAAGCCATGGCTGACAAAAGACGTTTGTTGGCCAAAATTTGACATCTAGCAATAGTTGCGCGTCTTGCTCATATACATTCACCTTGGCTGAATATGTATTGTCCTTACTGTCAAATAAAACTAAGTCCGTCACCCGGACGCCTTTCTTTGTAATATAATTTAGTATTCCAGATTTTGTGGACTCTTTACCAATTCCCGTTACGAAATACCGAACGGTGCGTTCCCTTTTAACACCAACGAACACATCAGTTGGAGGACCGCCGTGGTTTTTGCGTTTATGCATGTAGTTTGAATTCCGTGCCTGACGTTTAACAGGACTGTTCACGATCACGACTGGGCTATTATTTACTCGAGCCTCAGGTGTTCCGGACACCTGTGTTGGTATGAATGGGTCACGTGCAGGTGAGTTGTTCGTACCTGTACCTGATACCTGGTCGAGTAACGGTACCGGTGTGTCCGGTTGAGTGATCACGTGCTGTACACAGTAACATTCTAACGGCTGACTGTACACCGAACACCACCGTCACAGTAACATTCTAACGGCTGACTGTACACCGAACACCGCCGTCACAGTAACATTCTAACGGCTGACTGTACACCGAACACCACCGTCACAGTAACATTCTAACGGCTGACTGTACACCGAACACCGCCGTCACAGTAACATTCTAACGGCTGACTGTACACCGAACACCGCCGTCACAGTAACATTCTAACGGCTGACTGTACACCGAACACCACCGTCACAGTAACATTCTAACGGCTGACTGTACACCGAACACCACCGTCACAGTAACATTCTAACGGCTGACTGTACACCGAACACCGCCGTCACAGTAACATTCTAACGGCTGACTGTACACCGAACACCGCCGTCACAGTAACATTCTAACGGCTGACTGTACACCGAACACCACCGTCACAGTAACATTCTAACGGCTGACTGTACACCGAACACCGCCGTCACAGTAACATTCTAACGGCTGACTGTACACCGAACACCGCCGTCACAGTAACATTCTAACGGCTGACTGTACACCGAACACCACCGTCACAGTAACATTCTAACGGCTGACTGTACACCGAACACCACCGTCACAGTAACATTCTAACGGCTGACTGTACACCGAACACCACCGTCACAGTAACATTCTAACGGCTGACTGTACACCGAACACCACCGTCACAGTAACATTCTAACGGCTGACTGTACACCGAACACCACCGTCACAGTAACATTCTAACGGCTGACTGTACACCGAACACCACCGTCACAGTAACATTCTAACGGCTGACTGTACACCGAACACCACCGTCACAGTAACATTCTAACGGCTGACTGTACACCGAACACCACCGTCACAGTAACATTCTAACGGCTGACTGTACACCGAACACCACCGTCACAGTAACATTCTAACGGCTGACTGTACACCGAACACCACCGTCACTGTAACCTAACGGCTGACTGTACACCGAACACCACCGTCACAGTAACATTCTAACGGCTGACTGTACACCGAACACCACCGTCACAGTAACATTCTAACGGCTGACTGTACACCGAACACCACCGTCACAGTAACATTCTAACGGCTGACTGTACACCGAACACGACCGTCACTGTAACCTTCTAACGGCTGACTGTACACCGAACACCACCGTCACAGTAACATTCTAACGGCTGACTGTACACCGAACACCACCGTCACAGTAACATTCTAACGGCTGACTGTACACCGAACACCACCGTCTCTGTAACCTAAAGGCTGACTGTACACCGAACACCACCGTCACAGTAACATTCTAACGGCTGACTGTACACCGAACACCACCGTCACAGTAACATTCTAACGGCTGACTGTACACCGAACACCACCGTCACAGTAACATACTAACGGCTGACTGTACACCGAACACCGAACACCACCGTCACAGTAACATTCTAACGGCTGACTGTACACCGAACACCACCGTCACAGTAACATTCTAACGGCTGACTGTACACCGAACACCACCGTCACAGTAACATTCTAACGGCTGACTGTACACCGAACACCACCGTCACTGTAACCTAACGGCTGACTGTACACCGAACACCACCGTCACAGTAACATTCTAACGGCTGACTGTACACCGAACACCACCGTCACTGTAACACCACACCACCGTCACAGTAACTAACGGCTGACTGTACACCGAACACCACCGTCACAGTAACATTCTAACGGCTGACTGTACACCGAACACCACCGTCACAGTAACATTCTAACGGCTGACTGTACACCGAACACCACCGTCACAGTAACATTCTAATGGCTGACTGCACACCGAACACCACCGTCACAGTAACATTCTAACGGCTGACTGTACACCGAACACCACCGTCACAGTAACATTCTAACGGCTGACTGTACACCGAACACCACCGTCACTGTAACCTAACGGCTGACTGTACACCGAACACCACCGACTGTACACCGAACACCACCGTCACTGTAACTAACGGCTGACTGTACACCGAACACCACCGTCACAGTAACATTCTAACGGCTGACTGTACACCGAACACCACCGTCACAGTAACATTCTAACGGCTGACTGTACACCGAACACCACCGTCACAGTAACATTCTAACGGCTGACTGTACACCGAACACCACCGTCACAGTAACATTCTAACGGCTGACTGTACACCGAACACCACCGTCACAGTAACATTCTAACGGCTGACTGTACACCGCACCACCGTGACTGTACACCGAACACCACCGTCACAGTAACATTCTAACGGCTGACTGTACACCGAACACCACCGTCACAGTAACATTCTAACGGCTGACTGTACACCGAACACCACCGTCACAGTAACATACTAACGGCTGACTGTACACCGAACACCACCGTCACAGTAACACCGGCTGACTGTACACCGTCACCACCGTCACTGTAACATTCTAACGGCTGACTGTACACCGAACACCACCGTCACAGTAACATTCTAACGGCTGACTGTACACCGAACACCACCGTCACAGTAACATTCTAACGGCTGACTGTACACCGAACACCACCGTCACAGTAACATTCTAACGGCTGACTGTACACCGAACACCACCGTCACAGTAACATTCTAACGGCTGACTGTACACCGAACACCACCGTCACAGTAACATTCTAACGGCTGACTGTACACCGAACACCACCGTCACAGTAACATTCTAACGGCTGACTGTACACCGAACACCACCGTCACTGTAACCTAAAGGCTGACTGTACACCGAACACCACCGTCACAGTAACATTCTAACGGCTGACTGTACACCGAACACCACCGTCACTGTAACATTCTAACGGCTGACTGTACACCGAACACCACCGTCACTGTAACCTAAAGGCTGACTGTACACCGAACACCACCGTCACTGTAACCTAAAGGCTGACTGTACACCGAACACGACCGTCACAGTAACATTCTAACGGCTGACTGTACACCGAACACCACCGTCACAGTAACATTCTAACGGCTGACTGTACACCGAACACCACCGTCACAGTAACATTCTAACGGCTGACTGTACACCGAACACCACCGTCACAGTAACATTCTAACGACTGACTGTACACCGAACACCACCGTCACTGTAACCTAAAGGCTGACAAAGAAGAGCATAAAAAGCAAATAAAAAAAATGATAATAAAATAGGAATAAAATATATTAATTTGACCCGTCCCAACAAACCTACAGCAGTAAATTTTAAAGGAATGTGTTCCTAATTTTGTTCAATTCATGTTTGAAAACCTTAACCAAATACTTCAAACATATTATAGGGGGACTTTTGAGTATCCTGCTTTCTAACGAGATAATTTTGAAACCGACGTTTGATCTTTTTGTGAACCAACCCTGTAAAATACCTGAAAGTTGAAGCACTTTATTCACAATTAGTTCGAAAAGAATTGACAAAATATATCAGATTTATTCCGATCAACGTCAGTCAAATTTCACCCTGTTGCTAGGATTACAGAAGATTGGTCTCTGTCGTGGCCCAAATAGAAGGTTACAGGATCAAATATCTAGCCCTTCATGATGTTCCCCACATTAGTCGCCTCCGACATGTGACATGTACAATGTATCTACGAATTTTATCATACAGCTTTGCATCATTTAAGATACATTGTACAACACGGGTCAATTAAATGAAACTAGATTTTTGTCGGTTTTTGTGCTGTTTTTTTTTCCGCTAATGATATGGTAGAACATTCTATCTTTAGAAGAAAATTGTTAATGTGCTATTCAACAGGCGTCGAACACCAGCCCAGTACCATTGGAAGACATACGTATTTCATGTTGGTATGACACCATATTTGGTTTACGACTCCATCAATATATAGCGGAGAAGCGTTTTTGATAAGAGGGAAAAAGTATAGCAGAGTTACGTATTCCCGAATTCCAAAAAGGGATCGTGTACTCTGTTATAAGATATACACCACAAATGTACCAGGGAGTTTTGCTATGCTTTTTTTATCAGCTAGACATTACATAGATCCAGTTCAATTAGGACTTGCTCTTATTCAATATGGTGTTTCAATGATATAATATAAATATGATCATGTTAGGACGAGTTACGTTTAATCACCTCATTTTCCAGCATATCACTATAAACAGTCGATAACGACAGTGACCTGACAGACAGATAACTAGTCTTATCACTAACACAGGGACCTGACAGACAGATAACTAGTCTTATCACTAACACAGGGGCCTGACAGACAGATAACTAGTCCCTATCACTAACACAGGGATCTGACAGACAGATAAATAGTCCTATCACTTACACAGGAACCTGACAGACAGATAAATAGTCCTATCACTTACACAGGGACCTGACAGACAGATAGATAGTCTTATCACTAACACAGGGGCCTGACAGACAGATAAATAGTTCCTATCACTTACACAAGAACCTGACAGACAGATAAATAGTCTATCACTTACACAGGGACCTGACAGACAGATAACTAGTCTTATCACTAACACAGGGACCAGACAAATAGATAAATAGTCCTATCACTAACACAGGGACCTGACAGACAGATAGATAGTCCTATCACCTACACAGGGACCTGACAGACAGATAAACAGGTTTGATGGTCGGCCCTGGTCTGCTGGTCTCCCCTTGTCTGTGGGTCTCCGTAGGTCCGCTGGTCTGTCATGGTTTGCTGGTCTCCCTGGTCTGCGAGTCTCCGCAAGTCCACTGGTATCTGCGGGTCTCCGTAGGTCCGCTAGTCTGCGAGACTGCCTAGGTCTGCTGGTCTGCGAGTCTGCCTAGGTCCGCTGGTCTTTGCTGGTCTGCGGGTCTGCCTAGGTCCGCTGGTCTCTGCGGGTCTCCGTAGGACCGCTGGTCTGTCATGGTCTGCTGGTCTCCCTGGTCTGCGAGTCTCCGTAAGTCCACTGGTATCTGCGGGTCTCCGTAGGTCTGCGAGACTGCCTAGGTCTGCTGGTCTGCGAGTCTGCCTAGGTCCGCTGGTCTTTGCTGGTCTGCGGGTCTGCCTAGGTCCGCTGGTCTCTGCGGGTCTCCGTAGGACCGCTGGTCTGCTGGTCTCCCTTTGTCCGCTGGTCTCCTTAGATGGTCATTTGATAGGTTACATGACGGTAATTTTCATCCCTTGTTGTTTCCTGTTTGTGTAAGATATCAGTCACACGTACAGTCTGTATATATGAAGTACATGTACATAGTTCTTACCCTGTAATCAGCATCGGTTGTAAGTCATCCTAGTTGATAAATCACGTGACTGTATATCGGCAAGATATCACAAATATTTATACAAATGTTATCAATACTTGTTTATATTATTAACAACATTTGTGCTTACGGAAACGGAGAAGTTATACAGACTGACCATCAGTAACCATCATTAATTGTCAGTGCGGTAACCTAGTACACACACGGCGACTAGCGAATAAAAGCTGATCATACCAGCACACGGACGAACGGAAACGTATTTCTCTGATTGCAAACATTTCTGACGTCAACTGTGATTGATCTGTAAGTATATCTGACGTCACTGCTGTAATTGATCTGTGAGTATATCTGACGTCACTGCTGTAATTGATCTGTCAGTATGTCTGAGGTCACTGCTGTAATTGATCTGTAAGTATGTCTGACGTCACTGCTGTAATTGATCTGTCAGTATATCTGACGTCACTCCTGTAATTGATCTGTCAGTATATCTGACGTCACTGCTGTAATTGATCTGTCAGTATATCTGACGTCACTGCTGTAATTGATCTGTCAGTATATCTGACGTCACTGCTGTAATTGATCTGTCAGTATATCTGACTTCATCACTTTATTGATCTGTCAGTATTTATGACGTCACCGTTGTATTGATCTGTATTTATGACGTCGCCGTTGTATTGGTCTTTAAATATTTTGACGTCACTGCCATGTATTTTAACGACATGTTTGCATTGATCTGTGTGAGAGTTTTAATTCCATCACTTCAATTTTGATTTAGCTGTTTTTCTAGCGTGGTAATTACCCAACTTTTTAAACAAATGTGACCTTTGTGAAAATCTTGGGATAAATGAGCTCACATCTCTCTGCACATGCGCTTCCTTTTTCTCTACTTATGATATCACTTGTCACGTGCATACATGATCGAAAAGTTTGAAATGATTACCGTACAGTCTATGTCAGATATATATAGGCTGACCTCAGATTACTACATCAATCACGGGTGAATTAGTCAAGAATCATAATTACTTTTCGGAAGCGATGATTGAAGGTGTATATGAAATGGAATCACCCAAGGGGGATGTTCCAAGTAAAATGTCAAGAGCGATAACCTACACAATTTATTTGCAGCGGATTTCCTAATTATATCAATATTATATATGGACATTGGGTAAATTCATTTTATGTTACAGAAAAACAATCCGCCGGAAAGCATGTCGGCCGAGTTGCCATTGGAGACGTCATACGGGAATGCGAGGGAGTACTGCCAGTGTGAACGTCACGAAAAGCGCTTGCAATATTTGTGCGACACACATGGGTTTCACGTGTGTGCGGACTGTGCGGTATTTGATCACAGAGACTGTACCATCGTCTCCACCAAAACGACAAATGAACATGAAAAGTTATCATATTACATTTCTCCAGTTCTCATCATGGCCACACATCACATCCGGGACGTGAATCCTAAGCTCGGAAGACTCTTACAAAGTCGGGACGCCGTTTCGCTAACACTGGACAACTACTATCAGAAACTTAGAGATGCTATCGACGCCGCTGAAAGTGAACAATATTCACAGCTAGACTTCCTCTTCAGTACAGAAGAAACTCGCCTCCTGGCGTGGAAGGATGAATGCCAACATTTGATAGAGAAAGCAAAGACAAAACTAGAAAGTGTCAAGAAAGGAAAGGCAACACCTGAGGATAAACTTTTCAAAGAAGTAGAAACAATTAAGACCCAATTAGAGGATAATTTGAAAGGCAATGACACTAATGTGACCTTCACTTTTACCGGAAGTACAGATACAGTGGACACTTGTTCGCTGCTACCAGGTAAAATTGTCGTGAAACACGAACCGTTGTTTACGTATGTGCATCCAGATAGACACGAAGAAAGAGGCTGGACAGGACTAGACCCGGAATCACCAGCAATCTTGTCGGAAAGTGATTCCGAAAATTTCGTGGATATTCCATTGGACGGAGTGAATTTGCCAAATGTGGAAAATACAGCGAATGTCAACGAAGAGACGAGTGTTGAAAGACGAGGATCAAAGTATGACAAACCGACTCAAGAAAACAAATCTGTTGAAAGCACTGACCCTTCTTCTTTATCTTTGTCTATTCGTGGGAGATCAATGTCGCTGCTGAACGTTGAGTACTCTGTGATATTGAAGAGCTCTATAAACGCGCGCATGCCCAGTGACAAGTCTCCAAGCTGGCTGACTGGTGCAACGTTTCTCGTCAACAACAGCATAGTACTAGCCGATAGAAAGAACAACAAGATCAAACTATTTTCCAGTGCACTGCACTGCGTTGCAGAAGCGGTGATTTCTTCTTACCCATTCGACATCGCTCAGACTGGAAACTTCAACTTGGCAGTGACTGTTCCAAGGAATAAGCGTGTGCTCTTCTTCAGTTCTGAGGATCTGAAAACGTGTCCTTTATTTATTGATACAGAGCAGACTTGCCTTGGTGTTTCCTGCTCCAAAGAGGTGATAGCTGTTATCTGCGAGGCAACTTGGACTAAATCCATCACCATCAAGCTGTATGATAATTCAGGCTCTTTGACACGTAGAGTTTCCAAGATCGACAACGACCGGGAACTTGCGTTTTCTTCTGATTATATTTCTGTTTGTTCCGTATCTGGAAACATGGCCTTCAGAAATGGTATAAATATATTTTACACAACATCCGAAGGAGATCTTTTATGGAAATCAATCATACCGAACCAGCTCTTAGCCAACAGTATAAGGGGTGTCGCAACCTTAAATGGCGGAGTTCTTATTGTTTTTGATGTATTTGTGTATTACGTCATTTCTGATGGCCGTCAGTGGAAGATAGTGACGTCATTTAGCAGGATCAGCAGCCCATGCGCAATTTGTGTAAGCAGAAACAAAAGCAGCGTGCTCATCACACATGCTGATCCAATTCGGAACCGGCCAGAAAACAACGTAGTGGATATCTTCGCGCTTTCGCAATCATTCGAATAAGCGACTGGCTATGAACACAAATTGATATATATCTACGTTTTAACTATGATGAACTGGAATGAAACTCGTTCATTGCTTGTCTTCATTCGTTGCATTTTGGATAGGTTTTCAACTTCTAACGTGCATAGTGATTGAAATGTCATTTTTTGTGAAATCTTTGACATGTAGAATTAAGACAAATAAGACAAAGAAATGTTTCCAGAGTTGGACATCAAAGATACTACGAACTCGTCTACATCAGCCGCTTTTCCTACATCTCTTCCTACAACGTAACCAACACGGCCAGCTTTCCACCAAGCTGTATGATAACCGTGATGATTTCAATTTCCCATACCTATGGTGTTTACTTGTCGCAGTTGATCCGATATTCATGGGCCAGTTCCCATTATCATGATTTTCGTGCAAGAAATTGTCAACTGACGAACGACCTCGTAACACAGGGTTTAAAAAGAAGGAGGATGAAATTATGAGAAAATTGTATATATTATATTTCGTTGCGCGCTATAGAGCTGGCCATGTTTGATTGTATATATTATATTTCGTTGCGCGCTATAGAGCTGGCCATGTTTGATGCTCGTTAGTTTATCTGTTGGTTCCGTTGTTGTATACCTTGTTCTCGTTCGAGCACGTGACAATATTACTTGTTTTGATTGACCAAGGTTTGCATGGCAAGTCTTTTTAATGAAGCAGAAGACGCTTACTATTCCTGAACGCCTGATCTTATTATCAGTGTTAATTTTTCTTTTGTTCATATTTTTGCCATAGTTTTATTGAATTAGAGTTCAGATTGTGATTATGTTGATATGCTTGTATTTTCTTCTCATTTTTGAATGCTTAGATAACTTGATTCTGGTATTTTTTCGTCTCATAACTCACATCCTGGTTAAGGATTATCTGTCATTTAGGATATTTTGAAACATATGGAACTGTACTGTTTAGGGTAGAATTTCGATGTTTTGAATATTAATTAATAGGATTTCACTTTTTCATTCGAAGGGCGTGGTGAGACTTGAAATATTCTGACAATTATGACATAAACATTAGATCAAGTAACCGGAAGGGTTTGAATGACGTACAACCACTGTGTTTCTACACAGTCGTGCTCCTTTTGTAAACATTCAACATCTTTCATTTATTCTCAAGTAACGCCAGCGGGATTGAGTAGAAACTTACCTTAAATGATACTGATAAAATCCTGACAAAGTATAACAAATCAATCAATAAATAATCAGAAATAAAAGACGACGCCATTTTTGAAAAAAAAAAAAATACAATTTAAACTTCTTAGAGTTCCGTTGACGCCATTGAGATGAAATCTGATGGGAATGTGGAGAAGCTGAGGTGTCTTATTCATTCATTTATTTATTGTTTGTTTTACATTACTGCTGAAATATTCCGAACTATTTTAATCCTTTAACAACAGTTTCTACTACTACTGTCGACGTTATATATCATACATCAGTTTTTATATCCAGATAACCGTTCAGCTCCGGGAATCTTTTATACAGGTACCTACAATATATCAATCAAATTCAGGGGTTATTTATCTACTTAAACTGACTTGACTTTCAACAACTAGATAAGAAATCAAATTAAAGTGCAGAAGAAAAATGGCATTCATTAGTCGTTTGTGTTGCACATAAAAAGAAATTGCCTAAATTTTGTATATGGTAAATTGTTTAATGTTCCATTGATAATGTATATAGTTCTGTTTTAAACCACTGCTTCAGGTACAGATATATATAACCGTTTGGATGTTCTGTTTTAAAACACTGCTTCAGGTACAGATATATATAACCGTTTGGATGTTCTGTTTTAAAACACTGCTTCAGGTACAGATATATGTAACCGTTTGGATGTTCTGTTTTAAAACACTGCTTCAGGTACAGATATATGTAACCGTTTGGATGTTCTGTTTTAAAACACTGCTTCAGGTACAGATATATATAACCGTTTGGATGTTCTGTTTTAAAACACTGCTTCAGGTACAGATATATATAACCGTTTGGATGTTCTGTTTTAAGACCTCAGGTACAGATATATATAACCGTTTGGATGTTCTGTTTTAAGACTTCAGGTACAGATATATATAACCGTTTGGATGTTCTGTTTTAAGACCTCAGGTACAGATATATATAACCGTTTGGATGTTCTGTTTTAAGCCCTCAGGTACAGATATATATAACCGTTTGGATGTTCTGTTTTAAGACCTCAGGTACAGATATATATAACCGTTTGGATGTTCTGTTTTAAGACCTCAGGTACAGATATATATAACCGTTTGGATGTTCTGTTTTAAGACCTCAGGTACAGATATATATAACCGTTTGGATGTTCTGTTTTAAGACCTCAGGTACAGATATATATAACCGTTTGGATGTTCTGTTTTAAGACCTCAGGTACAGATATATATAACCGTTTGGATGTTCTGTTTTAAGACCTCAGGTACAGATATATATAACCGTTTGGATGTTCTGTTTTAAGACCTCAGGTACAGATATATATAACCGTTTGGATGTTCTGTTTTAAGACCTCAGGTACAGATATATATAACCGTTTGGATGTTCTGTTTTAAGACCTCAGGTACAGATATATATAACCGTTTGGATGTTCTGTTTGAAGACCTCAGGTACAGATATATATAACCGTTTGGATGTTCTGTTTTAAGACCTCAGGTACAGATATATATAACCGTTTGGATGTTCTGTTTTAAGACCTCAGGTACAGATATATATAACCGTTTGGATGTTCTGTTTTAAGACCTCAGGTACAGATATATATAACCGTTTGGATGTTCTGTTTTAAGACCTCAGGTACAGATATATATAACCGTTTGGATGTTCTGTTTTAAGACCTCAGGTACATATATATATAACCGTTTGGATGCTCTGTTTTAAGACCTCAGGTACAGATATATATAACCGTTTGGATGTTCTGTTTTAAGACCTCAGGTACATATATATATAACCGTTTGGATGTTCTGTTTTAAGACCTCAGGTACAGATATATATAACCGTTTGGATGCTCTGTTTTAAGACCTCAGGCACAGATATATATAACCGTTTGGATGCTCTGTTTTAAGACCTCAGGCACAGATATATATAACCGTTTGGATGTTCTGTTTTAAGACCTCAGGCACAGATATATATAACCGTTTGGATGCTCTGTTTTAAGACCTCAGGCACAGATATATATAACCGTTTGGATGTTCTGTTTTAAGACCTCAGGCACAGATATATATAACCGTTTGGATGTTCTGTTTTAAGACCTCAGGTACAGATATATATAACCGTTTGGATGTTCTGTTTTAAGACCTCAGGTACATATATATATAACCGTTTGGATGCTCTGTTTTAAGACCTCAGGTACAGATATATATAACCGTTTGGATGTTCTGTTTTAAGACCTCAGGCACAGATATATATAACCGTTTGGATGCTCTGTTTTAAGACCTCAGGCACATATATATATAACCGTTTGGATGTTCTGTTTTAAGACCTCAGGCACAGATATATATAACCGTTTGGATGTTCTGTTTTAAGACCTCAGGTACAGATATATATAACCGTTTGGATGCTCTGTTTTAAGACCTCAGGCACAGATATATATAACCGTTTGGATGCTCTGTATATATAACCGTAAGACCTCAGGCACAGATATATATAACCGTTTGGATGCTCTGTTTTAAGACCTCAGGCACAGATATATATAACCGTTTGGATGCTCTGTTTTAAGACCTCAGGCACAGATATATATAACCGTTTGGATGCTCTGTTTTAAGACCTCAGGCACACTTACTTGATGCACAATTAAATCCCAGATATATAACAAATATACATAGTGTTTCTACCTTATATAAGTGATAACCAGCAAGTTGTGATTAAAACTAGTCAACTTTATTTCCTATTGATTTTTCACCAAACAGAATCTTTTGAATTCCCATTACCTCCAAGAAACATTCCATACATTCCAAACATTCCATACATTCAATACACATTCATTATGCTTCATACATGTGGACGTATAAACATTCGCACCTGTATAAACTTTCTCAACTGGTACAAAATTTTCAAGTGTAGATTCACATTAATCCAACTTGTCTAACCTATGTTGATACCTTTCTATCTCACAAAGAGGAATTTGATGTCATAATCCCTCTAGGAACTTCTCAGAGAATTTTATCCCATGAAGCAACTCTTGTAATCTTGGTTCACTGTTTTTTCAGATAACTAAGACTCAGACTCCATCACAAGAATCACATTCCCTGTACTCTTTTTCAATGGTTACAAGCCATCTCTCTCTCAGTGACTATCAACTCCCTTACTGTAGTTTTCACTACAGTCACGTCAACTTAAATCCACTGGTTCATCTACATCTCAGATTTAGAGTCCCTTGAACTATTTAGTTCCTGTCAGCAGTTATAATTCAAGCATTTAATATGTTGTAAGTCCCTGGACAAGGGAACTCATTTTCAAGGGCAGTCATATCTAGACCTCTATCTCCCAAGAGATGTCCCTTCAGTCTTCAACTAGTTGCCGTACTTCTATCTCTCAAGAGTTATTTCCCTTCTGTTTTTAACGTGTTGCCACACTTCTATCTTTCAAGAGTTATGTCCCTTCTGTTTTTAACTTGTTGCCACACTTCTATCTTTCAAGAGTTATGTCCCTTCTGTTTTTAACTTGTTGCCATTCTTCTATCTCTCAAGAGTTATGTCCCTTCTGTCTTCTATCCTTCAGAACTACTAGAACTATCATGTTTCTTACTTTTATGTTTCTTGTGTTTATGTTTGTGTTTCTGAAATAACAAAAAGAGGTAGAGCTAATACCATATCCTACATTTAATAAATTTCATCAATAATCCTTTTTATATTTCATTAATTAATTTTGTACATAATTTAATGAGAAACTATGTCATAATGAATGACTAAAGCCAAAAGTTTCTTAGCACAAGAAGAAGAGACACCCTACAACCTGTGAGCATTCAGTAATTTTCGTTTGATAAACTTCAATTTGAATGACTTGTCTGACAGTTATATTAATTCTACTGGGAATCCAAAAACTTGCTACAGCATTAATGACCACATTACCTTGACCTGTGGCCTAGACATGTTACCTTGACCTATGACCTTAACCTACCATCCTGTATCGCTCCTCCTCACTGTCCTCTGATGATGAAGACCGTCTTTTGTGTTTTCGTTTCTTGTGTTTTTTCTTCTCCTTCTTTGGCTTCTTCTCTTTCTATTGAACAAAGATAAAGTGAATACAATAATAACTTTCAGCGACCTTTGTACTTATAGTGACCTTTGTACTTATAGTGACCTTTGTACTTAGTGTGACCTTTGTACTTACAATGACTTTTGTACTTATAGTGACCTTTATATGTAGTCATAAACAATAAAAAATATTACATGTATAAGATTATGAGATAAACTATAACACACATGTACATAATGTATCCTGGGGGTTGTTTCTCATCTTTTTTCTCTACTGAACCACAGCTCTAAATAGGGCAGAAGCAAACGCCGACAGAAATAACAGCATTTTTACAAACTTTTATAAAACCTATTGTGCTAGCTAAATAACCTACTGCAATAATTTCAATAAAAACCTTTCAAAACCATTATAAATGAAGACACAACTAGGAATTTGTTGCATGGTTTTACAGTGGAATATAAACATGTGCTCAAAACATCATGCAAATTAAATAAATCAATTAATATCTTGATTCAGTTATAAAGCAGGAACATCATGATAGAGATTGATAATTATTGATCAATATTGATTGATTGTAAGTTCCGAAATCATTTTGAAAATGAGTCTGTTTATAAAAGCAGGCGAAAAAAATGTACTTAAAGTGAAATAATAGTAAATGTCAGTCACTGAACAGTTTTAAGTATACAATCTAATTTACCTTCTTTTTCTTCTGTGTTAGGCTCTCTTCTGATGAGTCATGAAATCTGTCATCATCGTCAAGGTCAGGAACTAACTCATAAGATTTACCTCCCTTTGTGTGGAAACAATCCTGTGCTAAATGTCCTATAGAATCAACCAGATGGATATATTACAAAGTATACCATTCTCACAACCCTGCACTGGACATTTTCATATAATCACAAAATACCATATTATAATAAGTACTATTTTAACAGAATATTTTGTTAAGTTTAAAAGTCTTGAGTAGAAAACAACATCACTATACTGACCATGACCCCCACACTTGCGACATGTCGTGTCCAGAACCGCCCCAAGTTCTATCTTTGGTCTCCCACCTTTCACACCTTGCTTTCTCTTCCGATCATCCAAGCTTTAATGTACAGAAGATGAAAAGTTAGCACCTACATAAGGTATACTGTACACATCTTATATTTAAGTAATTTATAATATGAACAAGATTAAAGTGACATCACCATATAAACCTTTTCTTGTTGTGTTTTTAAACACTTCAGGTTATGGTTTTACACTATGCTGATATTCAACAGCCATTTCAGAAGTCCAATTTAGCTACTTACTTCATGTGGGAAACCCGTCTCAAAGCAGATAACTTTACTTGACAGTTTTGAAAAAGAGGCAGTTCATTTGTTTATACAAATACCTGTGACGACAGAGAAAAATGTATTGTGACAATGTGTAAACACCTGATTTTTGGCACAGAAAACTGTTATGGACAAGTGAACATTACTTTAAGACTTAAACTTAATTAAGTATTAGATAAAAGCATAATACATGCACTGCCATTTTTCTTGTCTGAAAAGTTCCCATTTGCCATGAAATGAGAAATTTTGTGATTTCCTTCTGCTCATTAGGCCATCCTTTGCTTCGTGGTGGACACTGTTGCATTTTCTTTCAACCACAACAGATTCAAATGGGAAGCCAAGTTTGTTTCCTAATGTGATGTAGTGTGGGCATGCCTTATCATACATGATGCAAACATTTCCATAAACAGACTATTGATCAAAAGTGAGATTTTGTTTTTCAAAATCATTTGTTACCGGGTAATATCTTGCCGTGCATGTTTCTGTGGAAACAAGCTGGAATCAGATGATACACTTGATTTTAATCAAAGTACTGAAAGTACTGGTATGCTAAGACCATTGAAAAAATAAGTTCTTTGTTATTAGCTTGCTATATACTGAAACCAACTATATGCAAGCAGTAAATCATTGCAGCCCATAAAAAATGACCAGCAGATATCAGAAATAACAAGCATAGTAGTATTACTTATGCAATACATGTCCCAAGTAGGCTCAAAGATGCAATGATAGGGAAGTTGTCCATTTCTTTGGATACATTGTAGGAAATGTTGATCTTGGACACCATATTATCACTTTAAAGACTGCGTATCTTATTGGTTTAAGACCATTAGTTAGACCATCATGCAAGTAACATGCTACATACAAATATTGGGCAGCTTCATTTTCCAGATTGTTTGTAAATGACTGCATAAGAGTGCCAATTTTCTAAAACAAATGATATGTCACCATAACTTAAAATAGAAGATGCCTATTCTTCCGCAACACCTGGTCTTATTCTCCTTGTACTTTTTCAGTGAATCTTGAGTAGATATTGTCTTTGTTTCAATTTTACACTTGTTTTGCTGGTTCTACAATTCAGTTGACATGTTTATATATTCTTTGTTCTCTAAAACTTGTCGCAAGATATTTTATTCCTCTTGTATTATCATTTTTTAACATCCTTACAGTGACCTTGAAATTTGCAAGATGTGAATATCTTTTAGGTTGTGAAATTTGATAGAAAAATGAGGGTAATGCAAAGAACACCCCATGCATCTATCCGTTTTTTGACTGTGACCTTGATCTTTGACATCTGACCCTGAATTTCTAAAGAAACCGACTTCTCCTCATAAGGGATACATGTTCCAAATTTGATTAAGGTATACTGTCTTAGTCTCAATGTGTTTACAAGGTAATCATATAGTACTTATGCAAGTACTGTGACCTCTACATTCAATCCTCAAAATCATTACTATATCCTCTCCACATTGCCCAGGGATAACTGAAACTGTAATACAAATGATAAATGATACCCCCATCACCCACAGCCTTAGTTATCTCCCCATGGTGACCTTTTGCACAGAAACATCCTCTGAAACACAGCGGCATATGCACGTTCCCTAACAATCATGCAAAGTTTTGTTGAAATTGGTCCACAGGTTTAGAAGTTGACTGACAAGCAAAACCTGTCTATATTGACCAGTTGCCATGGCAATCAATATTTCGAGGGAAAATGGTGCATGCACATCTACACATTGTCCTGAATATTACTGAAAAGTTTCATTGGAGTTGTCCAGACAAGATGTGTCTACAGACAGACAAACAGATGGATGGACTGATAGACAACCTGATTCCAGTTTACCCACCCTTTTGGTGGTATAAGAATGCACAAGAGTGCTTACAAATTCCATGTGGACAGACATTATGGAAAAATAATAATAATAATAATATAATAAAAACATGATACAGATGCTTATATCTTGTTTTCTTTATTCAGTATTCTTTCCATGCTTTGATCAGCAATGTAATCTTGTCATGTCAATATCCTAGTACAAGATTGCATACACAAAATTGTTGTAGGTAGACTTTTAAGATACATAAAAAATACATGCCTAAGTTTAAATGAAGGTTTTAAACAGAAGTCATATTATGTTCAGTATACAGTGATTTTTCTAGACAATTGTAAACTATAAACTCGGTATACAGCGATCTTTTCTACACATTTGAAAACAACAAACTCAGTATGCGGTGATCTTTTCTACAAAAAGTTTTTTTTATATATATTTGTATACACTTAACTTCAGAAAAAAATAAATAAGTAAACCTTTCTATGTACACTACAAACTCAGTATACAGTGATCCTTTCTACACAAACTTGGTATAACTAGTGAATCTTTCTACTCAAGTAAATTGAAGATTGTATACAAATTTACTACAAATGCAGTATACAATGATCTTTTCCACATTTTTCAGTTTCCACGATTTGTTGATTCTTCTTTTGTGATGGTAAATATACTGCCGCCTTTAGAAAGTACTGTGACATTAAAAGGCAACATGGTTGTTAGCATCTCCTCAAGTGATTAATCATCTTCAACATCTAATTGGAGGCCGGAAAGAAGGATGTTTTTCTCCACCATAAGGTCCTCAAATCCATTGTTGGTCACCATAGCCAATTCCAACTTAGAAGAATCAATAGAGATACCTTCTACCATTCCAGATTTCATTTCTTCAGGGACATCCACTTGCTGAAAGAGAGTAAGGGAAATAAATAACTATATTTCATTATTGCTATGATTATGTGCAAGAAATATACACTTCTGTATAAGCTTACAGTCTTCCCAATAGGAGTCTATATTAAATATACTGTCAAATTATTAAGCGATGGACAGCTAGCAAAATGATATCTTGACCATGGTCATACAGAGATTGAATCATAAAATTAAATTTGTGTGATAAATCTGTGCAGTATGATAATTAATTTTGACCTTTGTATTTCAAAAATCATTTTGACTTGAAAAGTAATGTGTAATTTAATTAATTACATTGGACCGTCATGTAATGGTTATTTAATTATTTTGAAAATACCTGTAATGGCAATGCCATTTTCATAATGTAATTGTAATTTAATTAATTACATCATCATGTAATTGAACCCATGCCTGTTACAAACAGTAGCTGTCCTAACTGATCCTAAAATTAACTTTGGCTATGTCTATCACAAAATTAACTTTGGCTATGTCTATTACAAATGCCACATTTAGCTACAGTAGAGGTATTTCAAAAATGTATGTCATTGTAGCTGAAAGGACATAATTAATGGTTACTTAACCAGAACTATAGTTCTGAACAAACCACTACAAAGCCTGGTTAACTGTACTAAGAAAATGTCCTCTCAATTAATCAATTTCATTGATTATCGACATCTTGTTGTTGTACTTACGGTCACTTGAGTTTCTTAAAGTTTCAATTTGACTTTTAATAAGGCCCAAAGTGATAATACTGCAATGTCTTAATAAGCTCTCGAGGGGTATTTGTTTGACTATTTATCCCATTTCATTCCATTCACCATGGAAACAAAACTCTAAAACACTTAAAAACAGTCGACAATTAATGACAAATATTGAGCATAGGGCTGTGTAAAATTGATGAATCAAGTGTTGAACTGAAAGTGGAAGCAGTTGACATAATACTGAAATTTCTGAGATAAACAAATACAGTACATATATCAAAAGTTCAGGCATAATAAGAATTGTACCAATTACACTTTACACATTCACACTGGGACCTAACACTTTACATATTCACACTGGGACCTAACACTTTGCTAGGTTTTTCCTAATCTTTATTAAAACACTTTCCGGGATTCAGATGTCAATCGACATCTTCATTATTACCAATCTTTATATTGCAATCGTTCACATGCATCACTCTTCAACAGAATCAACGAGACATCATGTCAGAAAGACAAAAACTAAATTAAAACTAAAAACTATAACTTCACTTGTAAACCTTACAATTAGCATAGCTGTAGAGTTCCTGTACGATTTCATACCCTGGCCTTGAGGTACTTCTAAATTATCTCCGATCAGAAATTTGAAAGAGCTAGATCTACAATAGCACGGACAGTGACCGATATTTTAAAGTAAAATCGATATATTACATAGAAAGATTTCTAGATCTATTCACGGTAGCGTAAGTAGTACAGTACAATCAGGGACCTGTATATTAACATATATACGTCCCTGGTACAATATTACGGATAAGATTTTTTCTGTTTAATTTCCTATCTGTTGGGCCACTGACAGAAGTGACTGCGATGAGACCATTATGAAACGATCATTCAAAAATAAATTCATTTCAAAACACTGAAATACTTTACGGAAGCGACAAAAATGTGCTAGATGCTTACATAACATTTTTCAAATGCATACTGCTTCAAAGGAAAAGTCTTGAAAATATTTTGAAAAAAGTGCCATGGCGGCAGTGCCCAGCTTGCGCGTCGCCGTCGAGCCTAAATTCAATACATGCGATAGCTCATTTCAAATGAATTTTTGCTAAAAATGCAATTGCTAGTTCAGTATAAATATTGACTTTAGATTCAGCTTATATATATAAAGTGATACTTACCTACATAAAATACCCGCCATCTTCTTTCTGCCGCCGTCTTCTTTCAGGGTCCAGCAGCAAAGAGCACCCCGGCTGTTTCCGTCAAAATTTTATGCTACTCTTAAATCATTCTTATCTTAGTTTCATTCTTATTTTCAACTACATATTTCAGTATTTTCAAAAGTTTTCAACAGTATTAAACGGGATGAAAATTTTCGAAAAAGAAAAAAAAAGAAAGATATATGACACCCACAATGCATCGCGCGGCAAAGAAAGTTAAGCCGCCATATTGGCATTGCCTCGCAAAATTTACCACCATAAAACGTGAGTCTTTGTCATTGTATTTACAAATTTCGATGTCTGATTATCATTAATACACAACACAAAACGTTTTCTTGATGTACAAGTAATGAAGAAAATGTCGATAAGGTTGTTTCATTTAATGACTAGCATCAGCAACTTCTAGGGGCGATAATCCAATGATTACGGTAATGTCCGGCAGATGGAGTAGGAGTAAACTTTCGATTTATGAACCAATGAAAACGAAGTACCGATACTCGGGGCCAGGGGCGACAGCAACATGCTGAAGAGCATTGAAAATGCTCTTAGCATAAAAAAAAAATGAAAAAAAGAAAAAAAATTATTTATTGTGATGTCACTTTAAAATGAAATTACTATTGGTGCAGGTATCAGCTTCTGGAAGTGAAACAAACACAGGATTTCTAAACAATGATTGATGCTTGTTATAATAGCTCAGTACAATAGAAGTCAACCCAGCTGTTCAGGTCTATAACATATATCTGCAGCTAGCACAGGAATAAAACTTTTACATATTTGTGTCAAGAACATATATCTCTCAACAGTACATATATACCATAACTCAAGTGTTAAAGTGACAATAATCTCACCTGACAGGAAAATAGCTTAGGATTAAAGGGACCTACACTGGCTTAAATGTGTTAGCATAAATGTGTTATATGTGAACCTAGTGATTAATTTTGACATAAACATCATCAGGGCCTAAAAGATTGAACTCTAAAATGAACATCATCAGGGCCTAAACCGACTAATCCTGACATGAACATCATTAGTGGTAGAGTGCTCAACCTTGACATGAACATCATCAGGGCCTGGAATGCTCCATCCTGACATGAACATCATCAGGGCCTAAATTGATTAACCCTGACATGAACATCATCAGGGCCTAAATTGATTAACTTTGACATGAACATCATCAGGGCCTGGAATGCCCCACCCTGACATGAACATCACCATGGCCTAAAAGATTAAACTCTGACATGGACATCATCAGGGCCTAAATTGATAAACCCTGACATGAACATCTTGAGAACTTCAAGTTCCAATACCTTGCCTGTACATTGGTTGGGTCCTCATCTTCACCAGTTGTCTGGTTAACACACTTCATGGACAAAGCCACTTTATCATCCTGTAAACAAATATCAGTAACCTGGGTTGTAGTTCTAAATATCAGTAACCTGGGTTGTAGTTCTAAATATCAGTAACCTGGGTTGTAGTTCTAAATATCAGTAACCTGGGTTGTAGTTCTAAATATCAGTAACCTGGGTTGTAGTTCAGGATGAACACTTGATGAACATTTCTAAATATCAGTAACCTGGGTTGTAGTTTAGGATGAACACTTGATGAACATTTCTAAATATCAGTAACCTGGGTTGTAGTTTAGGATGAACACTTGATGAACATTTCTAAACACTTTGGTATCAAAACACATATCTTACATAAACATTTCACAAATACAAAAAGGAGGCAAATCACATCAGAATCACAGAATTTAATCAAAAGAAGCCTAACCATAAATATATATATTGTCGAACCTTGTTATTTCAAAGTCGGTTGGAAACTTCTTAGTTATCCAAGTTTCAATTTAAGTTCAAATGTTTAGCGTGAAGTTTGGCCAGGACTGATGAATATTTTGAATTATACAATGTCAGCTGCATTCTTAAGTAGGTAAGACTTTTGGTCTGCATCTCAAATCTGTGTTGTTTTGTTTTTTCACCCTTAAACATTTTTTCTCAAATGTCTTTACCTCAATAGAGATGACTTTACAGTAGACCTTCTCTCTGACACTCAGCATCTCAGATGGGTCATCCACTCTTGCCTTCGACATCTGGGATTTATGTACCAAACCTTCATATAATGACAACATTAATTTATACCCACATTAAAACACTGACGAATCCATATACTGTAATTGTGGGCCATATCATAACACTGAGGAATCCATACTCTGTAATTGTGGGCCATATCATAACACTGAGGAATCCATACTCTGTAATTGTGGGCCATACCATAACACTGAGGAATCCATACTCTGTAATTGTGGGCCATATCATAACACTGAGGAATCCATACTCTGTAATTGTGGGCCATACCATAACACTGAGGAATCCATACTCTGTAATTGTGGGCCATATCATAACACTGAGGAATCCATACTCTGTAATTGTGGGCCATATCATAACACTGAGGAATCCATACTCTGTAATTGTGGGCCATATCATAACACTGAGGAATCCATACTCTGTAATTGTGGGCCATACCATAACACTGAGGAATCCATACTCTGTAATTGTGGGCCATACCATAACACTGAGGAATCCATACTCTGTAATTGTGGGCCATATCATAACACTGAGGAATCCATACTCTGTAATTGTGGGCCATACCATAACACTGAGGAATCCATACTCTGTAATTGTGGGCCATACCATAACACTGAGGAATCCATACTCTGTAATTGTGGGCCATATCATAACACTGAGGAATCCATACTCTGTAATTGTGGGCCATACCATAACACTGAGGAATCCATACTCTGTAATTGTGGGCCATATCATAACACTGAAGAATCCATACTCTGTAATTGTGGGCCATACCATAACAATAATATAAATAAAACTTTTGTAGTTTTTGTTACTAAATAGTGTCAAATCTTTACACCTACCTTGTTTTCTAGAATCTGGAATCTTTATAAACACGCCATATGCTTGGACACTAGCCACCTATAATCAGAAATGAGAAACCAAAGATTATCATTGATGGCTGTTTGAGAATTACTTTGGTTTTTGTGTGATTTTTTTATCCTCACAAAAGCTGCTTATCATATTATTGTACCCATAATGTAATAAATGAAATTTACACTTTGATTCCGACACTGTGCATATACCAGTATACATTTCAATGTCCCTGATGTTTAAGTCACATTACCATATCCCCGACGTTAAGGCCACATTTCAATGTCCCCGACATTAAGGTCATATTTCAACGTCCCTGACATTAATGCATAAATGCAAATTTGTTTATTCTACTGCAGAAAAGCTTAGTTTGAATGCATATAGATTTTGCTAGCCTAATGTGGCCCCCATTCAAAATGAAGTACATTGAAAAGTTATAAGGAGTACAAAGACAAGCAACAAAACATATACTTGGATAAAACGAGCTGAGCTATCCTGAGAGACTAAAGAAATCAAAGCTGCCTACATATACACTGTTATACAGAATACTAGGATGTGACAGGATTGAATCGTATGAAACAATAAACAATCATTATGAACCAGAAACAAGCAATTTTGTATCACTATGTAAAAACACAGCTAACAGACATGCAACATGAGAAAATACTCTGAAAATTTACTCACGAAATAACAGTTCGTAAATAAGGAAAATATTTCGCTTTCAGAACCGTCAACGGATGGAACAACTTACCAGGAGGTGTTGTCAATGCACCAACAAAGAAATTCCTTTAAGGAGGAATCCAAAAAGGGATTTGGGAAACCAATACATACTGTATGTCCTAATAGTTACGTGAATAAAATAATTTGGAGATTAGACCTTGAGTTTGGTGAAGAGGACCTCTAGGGCCTGTACTAGAAACATAAGTCTCGGATACATGTCTACTTTCAGTTTGGTGTTTACCTCTCCCTGAAACACAGAGTATAAATCCGGTAGATCTTCCCTTTTGAAAAACTTGTAACGGTCACCACGTCCTCCCTCATCCTGTTCAGTTGAATGACGTTTAGACATTTTTTGGAAATGTGTTAACACATCACAAGCGATTAAGACTGTTGATCTCTACCCATGAACAGTAAAATGTGATGCATCCAGAATAAGTCCACGCGGAACTCCTCTACTGCGATAGTAATAATAACTTCAGCCCGGCACCGCCAGATTGCCCGGTACAGCTCGGAAACTATATACCGGACCGTCCGGGCTTTTATTTGCACCTATGTCAAGTTAATATTGTCTTATATGCAAATATATTAACAAAATCAATATAACAGTCAAAATATGGAGCAAAATTATCAGAAATTGTCCGAGTTATGTGTATTAGAAAGCGGTGACGTCACAACAATTCGCCATAAATCGTATTTGTAATACCGGACCGTATACGTATAAAGAAATGACGGGAAAATCTTTTAAAAAATGACAAAAATTATTACCATTTGAAATCATCGATATCGCAAAAATCCGTTCGCACGCTGTCATTTGCAATACCGGGGCCGCCCGGACTTTTATTTACGTATCATAAAATCTGTCTTACATTCATTCTTGTAAATAAAATAAATATCATATTCCAGAAATAACGAAAATATATTAAAAATTTACAACATGATTGCTACTTGTAATCACTTGGTGACTTTCATCATGTATGCTAATTATTAACAAGAGCAGGTTCGCCGTATTACAATCTTCGGTAATTGCATTAACCAGTGTTAATGTGTGGATGTGCGCAATACGAAATAAGAGGTCAAACGGACCCGCATTGTTCGCTATTTCAGCAGCTTATAGAGTTAACGCAGTAGGCCTATCTCTTACATTACCAATTAATCTCTTCACTATTGAAGTAATTTTTATCATATTTGACCCTTGTGACATGCAAATGATCACGGTCATCCATTTACATGATACAAGATACCTTATTATACGTCAAAAGTATGGCAATTGAACATTAACTTGGAAGAGCTTGTATGTCATCAAACAACTTAAAAAAACAAGAGATCCCAGAGGGATCTTGGCGCCAACAATTGATTGATCTTTATTTGCTCTTTGAAAGTTGGATCTTTTCTCTTCTTTTCTCTTGTCTTCTCTGATTTTGCTCTTAATGATAAGAACATTCCTTTGCATAAATAGCGATGATAATCTTTACCTGCCAAATCCAAAATGGCCGCCTGGAAGCCATTTTGATTCTTCTTATCATTTCCAAAATCAAACAGGTACAAAGAGAGACCAATGGGAACATACGTATGAAATTTGAGAGATATCCTTCAGTACTTGTAAAGAAATAGGGATAACAATCTTTACTTGGCTGCCTGTCGGCCATTTTGTTTTTCTGATTAGTTCCAAACTCAAACAGCACAATAAGGGACCGGAAGAAATCAATACATGAAATTTGATAACAAACTTTCATAGTCAAAATCAAAGATGGCCGCTTCTGGGCCATTTTCTTTGTTCTGATCAGTACCAAAACCAATCAGGCACAACAAGGGGAACTTACACATGAAATTTGAGATAGAACTATCCTTCAGTTCTCAAGAAATAGCAATAACAAACTTTCAAAGTCAAAATCAAAGATGGCTATCTTTTGATCATTTTGTTTTTCAGATCAGACCCAAACTCAAACTGGCACAATTAGGGACCAAAAGGAACATACATATGGAATTAAAGAAAGATCCATCAAGTACTTCTCAAGAAACAGTAATAACAAACTTTCAAGTTTAAAATCCAAGATGACCGCCTTTCGGCTAATTTGTTTTTCTGACCAGTCCTAGAATTACATGATCACAACTAGAGACCAAGGGGTACCTATGCATGAAATTTAAGAAAGAAATACCGTCTGATGATGGTGGGCTAAAAACCAGACATACAAACATAACTTAAGATTATAGACAACATTATCTATCATAAGTGAAAAAATCATCACATTTATGCTAGAGCTTCACAGATTAGAAGTTAAGCAATTGAAAACAGAATTTGTAAGAAATCGTCTAAGATTTTCATCACATTTATTTTCGTGACCTTAAAAGTGGGTAAATCGTTTTCTTCATTTTAACAAATTGATAGTCATTCATATATATTTAAACGCCACTTGCAAGTAGGTCAAGGTATTTCATTCTAACACCCTTGTTAGTTTTTCAACCGCTAATATACAAAACATTGGTTACTACCTGAAAAAATGAAAATTGATCAATCAATTATCAGCTTGGCCACCTAGGTAATCTGCCGGTACTACACGTACGGGCTTCTGTCTCAGTCAAACCCTGGCATGCTTCAGTCCAGGTCAATACGAGTGTTTAATAATATAATTTGTTTCTCAGTGGTTGTAAAGCAAGTGCTAGAATATCCTAGATGACATCCAGAGACAATTTCAAATTGGGACACTTAATATTTCGCTTAAAACATTACCATGAAACCAGTAACGAGCATGATGTCTTTCTTTGTTAGTTTACAGTTACGTGTGACCTTAGGTGACCCTAGATGCTGTATGGACACGAAAATGAAGCAGAAAACAACAAGAAAGTATCAACATTTCAACAAAATCATAAATCACACTCAGATTCAATAAAACTAGGGCAAAATACATTTTTGTGTATGAACAGAAGAAAGATTGACACGGAGACTCATGATAAAGTACAAGGCGAAAAAGACCGGGAGTTACGGAAGAGTAAGCGTTTTTGCTTCATCGACGACACCCGCCATGTAAACCTTGGTCAATCCAAGTAAGTAACCATCATCTTCCCACCTATATTCACATATTCAAAGGGAACGTGAACCTCGGAAAGAAATTAATTTATCATGTCAATGTCCACCAAGGCCAAAGGGAACGTAACATAGGAAACCTATTCATTGACCGTGTCGATGTACACCAAGGACACAAGACTTACCTCTACTAGCTGCTTAATCTCTTTCCCTACAATAGGGTCTGCTTTCATTCAAGCTCTGCGATGAATGGGTCATGATTTCAATTTCCCTATGGTGAATTTTCCATTTATTAATACTAATAACATCTAGCAAATTGTAATTAGAATGTGTTTTTGTATACTGTCAGTGTCGCCAACGAAGTAGAAGACACCCTTCCAGAACACCTGGTCTAATTCTCATTGTATATTTTAAGGAGATCTCCATTTGCTTATATACTAAAAGGATAAAGAAACCCAGGATGAACTTTAAACCAGAAATTAAGTATGATATCGGGCTTCATTTAAAACGAAATTTTGTATACTTACAGATAAATTAAAGCTTAAAAATTTCCAAAGTCTGGATTTTGCATCTGACAATTGGTTTAGAGGTACTAACGATTAAATTGAATGGACCCATAGGATTTTGAAATTGAAATTGAACTGAGTCATCAATATCTTGTGTGTCCGCCGTTTGCTGTGGTCTCGGCCCTTATTCTTCTGGTCACAGAGTTCATGAGAGCGTTAATCCGTCTTATGGGGATGTTGTCCCACTCTTCAATCAGAGTTCTGGTCAACTGCTCTCGAGTAGCAGGGGGTGGCTGGCGCTTTCGAACCTGTCTATCCAACTGGTCCCAAAGATGCTCGATCGGGGACAAATCAGGGCTATGTGGCGGCCAATCTAGTGGTTGAATGTTGTTGTTGGCAAGAAAGACTTGGCAAATCCTTGCTAAGTGGGGCCTAGCATTATCCTGCTGGAGGGTTAGATTATGCTGCTTTAAGAAAGGGACAATATGGGGTCGGAGGATCTCATCTCTATACTTAGCTGCTGTTAAATTGCCATCAATAACAACCAATTGTGATATTATCCCGTGTGAGATTTTCCCCTACACCATTACTGAACCGCCCCCAAACCTATCCCTCTCTACAACGCAAGCGTCCGTAAAACGTTCGCCACGACGTCGGTAGACACGTTGACGGTCGTCAGAACGATAAAGACAGATTCGAGACTCGTCCGTGAAGAAAACTTGTCTCCACTGCCTCAGTGGAAACCGTCGTTGAGCATGTGCAGCGACCCAGGCCATACGACGCTGACGTCGAGCAGGGGTAAGGTAACATCAGTAAGGCGCCGATTAAGCACCTAGGTCGATCGGCCAGTCGCCCAGTTTCCCGAAGACGTCTGACAAGACGTTCTATGGTGGAAACATTAACATCAAAGTGCCTAGCAACCTGATTTTGCAGCTGTCCTTGCATCAGCATCTAAATGGCCTGACCCCTCGAAACTTCTGTGAGTCGTGCCATTCTTAAAACGAATCAAATTCTCAATTAATTTTAGAGAAGCAGTTGGTCTGTATAAAGACTAACGAAGAGTGACTTGACCAACTCTGCATGAGACCAGAACAACACGGTGCACGAAATTCTTGTTTTTTCCTTCCTCCATTTACCAGAGCTGCGCACTGTACCGTGACTAAATTTTCGATACACGACAAGGTGTAACATGACCTAATTACTCAATCCACAAAGTTTCACTTTATTTGGAGAACGCGTTTTCAAAATATCGGAATAAATATTACCCTGCGTTTCTTTATCCTTTCAGTATATAATTTCATAGTTTCATAAAATTTGAGTTGAATTTTGAGTTAGTTTTAAACTTCAGACGAGTTTGACCTTTAAATCATAAGGCTACATTTCTCTCGCTATGCTTCAGAGACTAAGAAGTTCTGACCGTGACAAGTATCTTGGACGGTTTGGTTGATGGGAAAGCCCAACAAAGCAGTAATAAACTACATACCGGGCATGATCTAAATACACTATAAGGATTGAACAATTTATACTGCAATGAAATAATACTGAATTAAACTGCATCATACAGCTGTTTCATCCTTCTAGTTCTTGTCAGTGATGCTAGGGTCTACTAATTAATAAAACAGTACCATACAAATGTTTCACCTTTATAGAACTCGTCATGCAGTGATGCAAAGGGTCTGAAATGTTGAAACATTGGAGGGAAAGAAAATCAAGATATGGTTAAAAAAAATACCAACAAAATGCCAATAGGTCCTGTGTCGCTCACCTTATTTTGTTTGCTGAAATTGCCTAATCTAAATAAAATGAGAAGCATTTAAAAGATATATGTCTATTTCTCCATCAGGTTCCTCGCTTTGTCCCATAGGAATCAGTGCATTTACACAAAATTAAATTCCATTAAACCTAGGATGCTTCGGTCCCAAATTTGGGCAAAGTCTAATCATTTCCACAGAATATGAACAATTTTAAAGAGCTTGCTACATTTCCTCCTATAGTGACCTGGCCCATGGGGTTGAGATCCCATGTTTAGACAAAATTAATTTCCCTTAACCAAGAAGCTTCAGACCAAATTTGGGCAAAATCTAATCATTCCTACAAGAGGAGTAGAATTATAAAGAATTTGCTTTATTTCCCGTACTGAACACTGCTCCTTCTGCCCCAAAGGGCAGATACCAACTACTTATACATAATTGATGCCCTTTCATCAAAAAATGCTCCAGACTAAATTTGGACAAATTCAGTCATTCCTACAGTTGTGGGATTTTAAAGAACTTATGCAATTCCCCTTTGGGCCCCACCCTTCAATTTCCATGGGACAAAGACCCACCATTCATACTAAAAGTAATTACCCTTTTCCCAAGGATGCTTCTGACCAAATTTGATCAAAGTTTGTTAAGTCGTTCATGACTAGTAGCAATTTGTAGAAAGGTTGACAAACCGACTACTGTTATATGCCCCAAGCTCACTTGGCCCTTTGGGGAGGTGTGCTATAACATGCAAATTTACAGTATTCCATTTACATTTGTAGTCAACAACTTGAGAACATTTGAATAAGAACAAGGGCAACAAAGCTGTGTTACTTGACTTTATTTTTGTAAATATAGAAATACTATGAGTGTATAATTTTGATCTAGCATAACAATTAATTAAATGACAAAGGCAAAGAAACAAAACAAAAGAAATATATGAAAACAATCACCTAATCTCAAAAGTAGACAAATGAGCATACATGTATCTACATAGGAATGCTAAAGTCTGATTAAGTGTATACAATAATATCAATTTTTTAATCCTTCATCGATAATTTTCCATTATAGCAATTATTGGTGAGTCTAGTGGTGATGATTGCCAGACAACAAGGACTTGATCTGATCCTTGAAATTAGATATAGGACCCTGAAATTAGGTTTAGGACCCTGAAATTAGATATAGGACCCTGAAATTAGGTTTAGGACCCTGAAATTAGATATAGGACCCTGAAATTAGGTTTAGGACCCTGAAATTAGATATAGGACTCCAGAATATCAAAAGACTGTGAAGCAGACCATTTACTTCCTATTTCCCACTGGATATTCAGAGTGAAAGACAACTTTTTCTACCCCACAAAATATCTCTATCTTACCCTTGCAAGACAGCCTGCATGCATAGGAAGTGACATTTCAGGTTCCTGTGATTGTTAATGACATCATTTTATGACGTGGGGGTCATTGACATCATTAACAATTGTCATTTGGGACACAAACACTAATGGTTATAATGTCACATGTTTATTTATTTGTTTACTTATTATTTATTTTTAAGGGAAAAAGGGGGAAAAAAGGATCATTCCCTAACAAGAGGGAAGGACAGAGAAATCTCTACCCTCGGAGGAGACACCTAATAGTCTAGCTCTCGACAAAGCCTTGGGTTAGACAATCAATAATCTCTTCTTCAGGAGGCCATTTTTCTGTCCTACCCTCCAGCTATTGAAAAATCTTAGTAATCCATGCTGATGAATAATAGACAAAATCACAAAGTGGCTGAAAAAAACAAATATAATGAAGGATATAAATATAACATTTTTGTTGGCCACTGCAGACAGATTTACCTTAAATAAAATACATGCTGACTGTAAGGAATACACAGGGTATCCTAAATACATCTAAAAAATAGTATGTCACCATTGTATGTCTATTCTATACAGAAATGTAGGACAATAAATATAAACAACAGCAGAAATAAACATTCAGCATAAATTAATGATTTATGAGTAGGGTGTGGGATCTTTTATAAAATCAATTGTCCTATTGCCTCTGTATCTCAGCCAAGGGATCCAGAGGTGTTTGTGGAGGAAACTTAAGATGAACAACGGGAGGGGTGCATGAGTTGTGTTTTAAAGGAAAACATTATGGACAGCAGATGACAGAAGGCGCATGACAATAGGCCAAGCATGATAGGTAAATCTTGACCCTTCCAGTCTGGTGACCTGGGAAATCCATAAGGATTTGTACCTATTAGCTATGGAGAATTTCGTAAAGGGAGACAACTATAGTACAACATAAAATTTGTATTAACTCTAAACAGGTCTTTAATACATGGCAATAGGTTGAAAATACAACAAGTTAACAGATTCATAAGGCTGACAGTTTGTACATACAACTTATTAAAATATTATATTACATTATATGGCAGGGAAAACTATCTACTCAGCCTGGAGCATCAAACCTGATGATATCATTCCAATTTGATATCAAAGATAAGCATTTCAACAAAAATTTCGTCAATCTTACTCTGATACAGATTCAAAAATGTCAAAATTCAAAATATAATAGATTCAATACCCTATTCCATGAATGTGTACATCTTTGAATTTCCATTTTGAAATTAAGGGTGAATGACTTGACAAACAACTTGTTAAACATTTAACACTGGTATTATAATTCAGTCTCAGACCTACTATAATACAAAGTCAGTTTCAGTTGTTATTACCTGTTGGAAACCTTATAGTTTGATTCAAGGTTCTTACATACTATGGTAAATGAGAAGTAAAACATTCTTGTTTTTCCCGAAATTTTTCATAAAAATCATTACAAATCAAAGTTCCAACCTCTAAAAATGAATTGTGAAAAATTGTATAAATACTACAATCTTTTGTCTAGTACAAATTCATCAAATTCAATCACATATCAACCGTGTGCTGGTAGAGGGAAATGGGTCTGAATTCCTCATAGTCTACAATAAATAAATTGTTCTCGAGGCAGACAATGGCACATTAAAATCTGTGACATAGGAAACTACCCTCATACAGGATACATATCTACACAAAAGTGATCTGTACACATCTTCCACTGGTGATATTTATAATTATATAAATGCCACATCTCCCACAGACAGGCACAGACAGGTTACAGTCTGTCTACGTTGTGCTGGGTGTGACCACAGCATTAACACAATTTACATGAAAGGGCACTTTGTCTTCCCTGACGGAATGGTTATGAGATGTGATAAAGATTTTCTGTTCCCAAGTAAAGTTTGCATTCAAATCAAGTTTTTCAAAAACACTATATATATGTTCATAAAACTTTTCCACTACACAAACAGTTAAAACAAAACTTAGTCTAGTCCACAGGTGACAATAATATAAATGAAAATTTCATTTTAGATTTTTAGTCCTTGATATTTCATCAATTATATTTAATATACAAAAAGGTTTGCAAAAGTTCTTTATGAATTCAAATCTTCAAATGCAAAAGGATGTAAGTAATACAGGTTACAGTCCTTTCCAGATATTTAAAGTTAGAGATTTGATAAAGACAATGCAACTTGTCAAATTAAGACACATGAGACAACTTTTGGTTCAGTTGTTCATTAAGGAATAAAATCAAATAACATGTGTATATATTTTTATGTATTTTAGAAAATTTTGCTTTCAAATTTTGTCATAATTTCAAAAAGATATAAAAAATCAGTCATTTAAAAGCTAATCTTAAAGTCCTACTATGCAAGAATGTCCTGTCAAGTATGAAATAAATCAAATCTGATACAGAGGTCACATGACCAATGATCAAAACAGGTCATATGACCAGTGATCAAAACAGGTCACATGATTAAATATACAACTACTTAAATATTTTTTATTTTACATTTTTTATAAGGAAGAACTCCAATCACTTTCCTCAGGTAACAGATAAATGGTGAAAAACTTAAATATGAAGACACATTACAGTTTCATGATGATAAGAAGTTGGAACGTTGTGTAGGCCAATTGTGTGTACGTCCATCCAAATTGCTCAGTCAGTCATAGGTTTGGAACTGTTCCTGCAAAAAGAAAATGAATTGCTGGAAAACATACTAAGACAATTATTGTGAAATAAATACATGTACCATACATAGTGTAATTATACTTCTATGGAAGGTAATCAAAGAGTCTAACCAAAATTACTACCTGAAGAATTTCATTCTCGACAGTTAAGTTTAAAACGTATCAAAAATTTTATAAACAACAAAAAAAAAAAAACTTTCAATTTTAACTTCAGACGATAAAAGTTCAGCTAGGTAAAAAACATCATCTTTGTATTTTGGACAATTAGAAGGAGGGACAACAACATAGGCCTCTGCCCATTTATGGAAAAGAAATCTTTTTATTAAGAACAGCACATGAATCTGTAGAGGGGTTCATGAAATGTCTTAATATATGTCTTATCTCAAAAGGGTTAAGTGTGACCTTCGACCTTTAATCTTGACCAATGCCCATGAAAATCAAATTACATGTAGATTTGATAGTGTGATACCATGTTGTTAATAAAACCAGCGGAAGGGCTCAACATCATGAGATATTTGGTGAAATGCAAGCTTTTTTACTCAAGGGTGACCTTTGACCTTAATCAATAACCCTCAAATTCTAATCATCTTGATGTGTGAAGGTATGGTATCAATATGAACTACATACATTTGCAGATTCATGTGATGTCTCATTCAGAAGCTTTACATAGACACACACAACAAAGTGATGCTACCCCGTAATAAAATGAGGAAGGAAATCAAAGCTCTGAATGTATAATAGTCTCTGGTCAAAACAGAAGAAACAAGAAGAACAGTAGTACATAAAAAGGTCTCTGTATAGAGAGCTACATTACTTCACAGATAACTACTGTCTTTACAGTAAGTATATTCTATCAACATGGAAAGAAGGAAAATAAAGAAAACAATCTTCCAAACAATATCTCGAGTCTCTAGCTTCTCCAATATCATAAATAATTTTGTACACTTGAGACAATCATATACAAAGATAAAAACTAATACTGTAATAGCACACAGCCAAAAAGCCAAGAATTAAAATAAGCAACAACTCTTTTGTATCTAACAGGACACAGCAGAGGTCAATATATAATAGTAACTTCAAATACTAGATGCTGTGATGTACAAATACTAGATGCTGTGATGTACAAATACTAGATGCTGTGATGTACAAATACTAGATGTTGTGATGTACATACTATATGTCGTGATGTACATACTAGATGTCGTGATGTACATACTATATGTCGTGATGTACATACTATATGTCGTGATGTACAAATACTAGATGTTGTGATGTACATACTAGATGTCGTGATGTGCATACTATATGTCGTGATGTACATACTAGATGTTGTGATGTACATACTATATGTCGTGATGTACATACTAGATGTTGTGATGTACATACTATATGTCGTGATGTACAAATACTAGATGTTGTGATGTGCATACTATATGTCGTGATGTACATACTATATGTCGTGATGTACATACTATATGTCGTGATGTACATACTAGATGTCGTGATGTACATACTATATGTCGTGATGTACATACTAGATGTTGTGATGTACATACTATATGTCGTGATGTACATACTATATGTCGTGATGTACATACTAGATGTCGTGATGTACATACTAGATGTTGTGATGTGCATACTATATGTCGTGATGTACATACTAGATGTTGTGATGTACATACTAGATGTTGTGATGTGCATACTATATGTCGTGATGTACATACTATATGTCGTGATGTACATACTATATGTCGTGATGTACATACTATATGTCGTGATGTACATACTGTATGTCGTGAAGTACATACTATATGTCGTGATGTACATACTAGATGTCGTGATTTACGTACTAGATGTCGTGATGTACATACTAGATGTCGTGATGTACATACTAGATGTCGTGAAGTACATACTATATGTCGTGATGTACATACTAAATGTCGTGAAGTACATACTAGATGTCGTGATGTACATACTAGATGTCGTGAAGTACATACTATATGTCGTGATGTACATACTAAATGTCGTGAAGTACATACTAGATGTTGTGATGTACATACTAGATGTCGTGATGTACATACTAAATGTCGTGAAGTACATACTATATGTCGTGATGTACATGGCCATTGTGATGAAAAAACTTGCCAAGATAAAGACAACCTATTATATATATATATATATAGAAGTACAAACTAATTTTCTATGAAGTCAAAATATTCATAACTAAACACCATTTCAAAAAAATGGTTTTCATACAAAACAAAATATGCTCTCAGGACAAATGATAATGCCAAAAGTATTTCCCCTTTGGTAAAAATACCAACAAACAATTCTCTAAATTCTCTGTAAAAATTATCCATTCTCTGTAAAAATCAATTTGGCGTAGAAGAAAATATAACTATTCCAGTGTTGATACATCAACAATAAAGATGATAGTAAACACAGGAGTGAGATAATACAGACAATCACCCTAGTTAGATCGGTATTAAGTGCACCACAATCAGATGTAAGCTTTTCTAATAAAACACCAAAAAGAGATCACCACACATTATGGTTTTTTATTTTAAGCAGTGAATATTTTAAAAAATATATATAAACACAGAAAAACACTTATGATTTCATTACCATAGGCTAATCCCACTTGAGCTATGAGTACCACTGTGAATAAACAAGGAAGATAACTCTGTCATCGAGTTGTTCAGTAGTTAAGATTTATACATCAACACAATTGACACCAACAAGTCTGGGATAGATTACATACTAAATTCATTTATTTCTAGTATATATACCAATAATGAGAGAATATACCTCATCTATCTCTATTACATTTACAAACTGGATGCCTACGATATATAGAATATAAGTATAGAATTTATTTTGTTTCTGAATACCGTCCCATGCTTTAATCAAGGGAGATGACTACTTACATCCTGCGATACATTATCCACATTGGCATAGTTTGTATCATCGTCGTCAGAAGAATCCTCGCCTGAAGAGTCATCAGTTCCCCCAGTTGCTAGTGTTGAACCTATAAAAAACAATTTCAAATTGACAAATGAATAGAAATTGAATAATAATCAAGAATTCTAACAGGTAAAAAATACTTTTTGTGAGGATGAAACACTTCAAGATAGCTTCTCTCAGTCTAAAAACTCCTTCCTTTTCTAGTGTTCATTCAACATCCTTTCTGTTTCTTTTTAAATGAAAACATACAGTGAAAACAATACAAGCACCACGTGGTCACCACACTCCACAATCCAATCATTTTTTTTGTATCAGAAGAGGCCTAGCACAAGCATGACACATACTATTTGTTTTACTAGGAGAAGCATTACAAGCAACTTTTCATTTATCAACAAATTATGTTTTTTTTTAACATTGAAATTAGACCTCAACAAAATCTCTTTGTAAAATCACTATTAACTGAGAAATCAACTTAATATCTCCTTAGTGTTTCAGAGGAAACACTACATATCTCCACTCCTTTTATGTCGATGGTAACATTGCTAAAAACACAGATCAATTACATAGTCACAAATAATATAACTGATGTCATACCTAACACAATGTTAACAATAATGGATAATCTTTAAAACACTTCTCCATTGAAGAAAATTAAAAACACCACTGAAAAATCTATAAAACACCACTGACCTATGTATAAAACACAACTGAACAATCTATAAAACACCATTGACCTATCTATAAAACACCACTGACCTATCTATAAAACACCACTGAACAATCTATAAAACACCATTGACCTATCTATAAAACACCACTCACTAATCTATAAAACACCACTAAACAATCTATAAAACACCACTCACTAATCTATAAAACACCACTAAACAATCTATAAAACACCACTCACCAATCTATAAAACACCACTCACTAATCTATAAAACACCATTGACCTATCTATAAAACACCACTGACCTATCTATAAAACACCACTGAACAATCTATAAAACACCATTGACCTATCTATAAAACACCACTCACTAATCTATAAAACACCACTAAACAATCTATAAAACACCATTGACCTATCTATAAAACACCATTGACCTATCTATAAAACACCATTGACCTATCTATAAAACACCACTGACCTATCTATAAAACACCACTAAACAATCTATAAAACACCACTGACCTATCTATAAAACACCACTCACTAATCTATAAAACACCACTAAACAATCTATAAAACACCACTGAACAATCTATAAAACAACACTGACCTATCTATAAAACACCACTGACCTATCTATAAAACACCACTCACTAATCTATAAAACACCACTGACCTATCTATAAAACACCACTCACTAATCTATAAAACACCACTAAACAATCTATAAAACACCACTGACCTATCTATAAAACACCACTAAACAATCTATAAAACACCACTGAACAATCTATAAAACACCACTAAACAATCTATAAAACACCACTGACCTATCTATAAAACACCACTCACTAATCTATAAAACACCACTAAACAATCTATAAAACACCACTGAACAATCTATAAAACAACACTGACCAATCTATAAAACACCACTGACCAATCTATAAAACACCACTCACAAATCTATAAAACTAAACAATCTATAAAACACCACTCACTAATCTATAAAACACCACTAAACAATCTATAAAACACCACTGAACAATCTATAAAACACCACTCACTAATCTATAAAACACCACTAAACAATCTATAAAACACCACTGACCTATCTATAAAACACCACTCACTAATCTATAAAACACCACTAAACAATCTATAAAACACCACTGAACAATCTATAAAACAACACTGACCTATCTATAAAACACCACTGACCTATCTATAAAACACCACTCACTAATCTATAAAACACCACTAAACAATCTATAAAACACCACTGAACAATCTATAAAACACCACTAAACAATCTATAAAACACCACTGACCTATCTATAAAACACCACTGACCTATCTATAAAACACCACTCACTATAAAACACCACTCTCTATAAAACACCACTAAACAATCTATAAAACACCACTGAACAATCTATAAAACACCACTAAACAATCTATAAAACACCACTGACCTATCTATAAAACACCACTCACTAATCTATAAAACACCACTAAACAATCTATAAAACACCACTGAACAATCTATAAAACAACACTGACCTATCTATAAAACACCACTAAACAATCTATAAAACACCACTAAACAATCTATAAAACACCACTGAACAATCTATAAAACACCACTCAATCTATAAAACACCACTAAACAATCTATAAAACACCACTGACCTATCTATAAAACACCACTACCTATCTATAAAACAATCTATAAAACACCACTAAACAATCTATAAAACACCACTGAACAATCTATAAAACACCACTAAACAATCTATAAAACACCACTGACAATCTATAAAACACCACTTAACAATCTATAAAACACCACTAAACAATCTATAAAACACCACTAAACAATCTATAAAACAACACTGAACAATCTATAAAACACCACTAAACAATCTATAAAACACCACTGACCTATCTATAAAACACCACTCACTAATCTATAAAACACCACTAAACAATCTATAAAACACCACTGAACAATCTATAAAACACCACTGAACAATCTATAAAACACCACACTAAACAATCTATAAAACACCACTAAACAATCTATAAAACACCACTGAACAATCTATAAAACAACACTCACTAATCTATAAAACACCACTAAACAATCTATAAAACACCACTGAACAATCTATAAAACAACACTGACCTATCTATAAAACACCACTCACTAATCTATAAAACACCACTAAACAATCTATAAAACACCACTGACCTATCTATAAAACACCACTGAACAATCTATAAAACACCACTGACCTATCTATAAAACACCACTGAACAATCTATAAAACAACACTGACCTATCTATAAAACACCACTAAACAATCTATAAAACACCACTAAACAATCTATAAAACACCACTGAACAATCTATAAAACACCACTCACTAATCTATAAAACACCACTAAACAATCTATAAAACACCACTGACCTATCTATAAAACACCACTAAACAATCTATAAAACACCACTAAACAATCTATAAAACACCACTAAACAATCTATAAAACACCACTGAACAATCTATAAAACACCACTAAACAATCTATAAAACACCACTAAACAATCTATAAAACACCACTGAACAATCTATAAAACAACACTAAACAATCTATAAAACACCACTGAACAATCTATAAAACAACACTGACCTATCTATAAAACACCACTGACCTATCTATAAAACACCACTCACTAATCTATAAAACCCCACTAAACAATCTATAAAACACCACTGAACAATCTATAAAACAACACTAAACAATCTATAAAACACCACTAAACAATCTATAAAACACCACTGAACAATCTATAAAACAACACTAAACAATCTATAAAACAACACTGAACAATCTATAAAACCACACTGACCTATCTATAAAACACCACTGACCCATCTATAAAACACCACTGACCTATCTATAAAACACCACTCACTAATCTATAAAACACCACTAAACAATCTATAAAACACCACTGACCTATCTATAAAACACCACTGAACAATCTATAAAACACCACTGACCTATCTATAAAACACCACTGAACAATCTATAAAACAACACTGACCTATCTATAAAACACCACTCACTAATCTATAAAACACCACTAAACAATCTATAAAACAACACTGACCTATCTATAAAACAACACTGATCTATCTATAAAACACCACTAAACAATCTATAAAACACCACTGACCTATCTATAAAACACCACTGACCTATATATAAAACACCACTGATCTATCTATACTAAAAGGATAAAGAAACGCAGGGTGAATTTTAAACCAGAAATTAAGTATGATATCGTGCTTCATTTAAAACGAAATATTGTATACTTACAGATAAATTAAAGCTTAAAATTTTCCAAAGTCTGTATTTTGCATCTGACATTTGGTTTAGAGGTACTAACGATTAAATTGAATGGACCCATAGGATTTTGAAATTGAAATTGAACTGAGTCATCGATATCTTGTGTGTCCGCCGTTTGCTGTGGTCACGGCCCTTATTCTTCTGGTCATAGAGTGTATGAGAGCGTTAATCCATCTTATGGGGATGTTGTCCCACTCTTCAATCAGAGCTCTGGTCAACTGCTCTCAAGTAGCAGGGGGTGGCTGGCACTTTCGAACCTGTCTACCCAAAGATGCTCGATTAGGAACAAATCAGGGCTATATGGCAGCCAATCTAGTGGTTGAATGTTGTTGTTGGCAAGAAAGACTTGGCAAATTCTTGCTACGTGTTGCCTAGCATTATCCTGCTGGAGGGTTAGGTTATGCTGCTGTAAGAAAGAGATAATATGGGGTCGGAGGATCTTATCTCTATACTTAGCCGCTGTTAAATTGCCATCAATAACAACCAATTGTGATTTTAACCCGTGTGAGATTCCTCCCCACACCATTACTGAACCGCCCCCAAACCTATCCCTCTCTACAACGCAAGCGTCCATAAAACGTCCGCCACGACGTCGGTAGACACGTTGACGGCCGTCAGATCGATAAAGACAGATTCGAGACTCGTCCGTGAAGAAAACTTGTCTCCACTGCCTCAGTGGAAACCGTTGTGGAGAATGTGCAGCGACCCAGGCCATACGACGCTGACGTCGAGCAGGGGTAAGGTAATATCAGTAAGGCGCCGATTAAGCACATGAGAGACGACGATATAGCGATCCTGACATCGTGACCTTATGCGCGGATGTCTGGACCTAGGTCGATCGGCCAATCGCCCAGTTTCCAGAAGACGTCTGACAAGACGTTCTATGGTGGAAACATTAACATCAAAGTGCCTAGCAACCTGATTTTGCAGCTGTCCTTGCATCAGCATCTAAATGGCCTGACCCTCTGAACTTCTGTGCCATTCTTAAAACGAATCAAATTCTCAATTAATTTTAGGGAAGCAGTTGGTCAGTATAAAGACTAACGAAGAGTGACTTGACCAACGCTGCATGAGACCAGAACAACACGGTGCACGAAATTCTTGTTTTTTCCTTCCTCTATTTACCAGAGCTGCGCACTGTACCGTGACTAAATTTTCGATACATGACAAGGTGTAATATGACCTAATTACTCAATCCACAAAGTTTCACTTTATTTGGAGAACATGTTTTCAAAATATCGGAATAAATATTACCCTGCGTTTCTTTATCCTTTCAGTATATAAAACACCACTGACCTATCTATAAAACACCATTGACCTATCTATAAAAAACCAGTGACCTATCTATAAAACACCACTGACCTATCTATAAAACACCACTGACCTATCTCTAAAACACCACTAAACAATCTATAAAACACCACTCACCAATCTATAAAACACCACTGACCCATCTATAAAACACCACTGACCAATCTATAAAACAACACTGATCTATCTATAAAACACCACTGACCTATCTATAAAACATCACTGACCAATCTATAAAACACCACTGAACAATCTATAAAACACCACTGACCTATCTATAAAACACCACTGACCCATCTATAAAACATCACTGACCAATCTATAAAACACCACTGAACAATCTATAAAACACCACTGACCCATCTATAAAACATCACTGACCAATCTATAAAACACCACTGACCTATCTATAAAACACCACTGACCCATCTATAAAACATCACTGACCAATCTATAAAACACCACTGAACAATCTATAAAACACCACTGACCTATCTATAAAACACCACTCACCAATCTATAAAATATTCAGTCACATGTACAAGACACTTTAAATATTGTGTACTCATTCACTTACCTGCATTGTAAGATTTTGCTGAGGACAGTTCTTTGTAACAGGTCAGACAGATTCTGATCGGTTTTGAGGATTGCTGTGGCAGGAGCCACTTCTGATTGGAGCAGGGACCACACACCACCTTCCCACACTTCCTACAATGGTGCTTTCAAGGGGAGACAACCAGGATATGATCATTCAAACAGAGATACACAAGTATGATAATTAAAACAGGTGTGCAGACAAAAAAAACCTGGCTGTCAAAAGTGACCGTAACCTCATCCTATTGCTGGTCTTCATATGAAAAAAAGATACAGAAATGTGCCAAGCTGTTGATCAGTGTGTAACCATCATAAACATATAAAAGACATTTTTGATGTCACTAACTTTATCTAGAATTGTTTGATATTCAAATTAACTTATTTTGCGCTGTCACACATATAACGTGAAACAAGGTCATTTTACAAAGTAAGAATTGAAACATGGTTGACATATTAAGTTTTGGCTAATTACATAATCATACATAGTAAATCATAACAAAACGGCGGGCTAAAATGAGGCTTCGAAAGGTCACGTGATGAAATCCGACCAAAACAGCAATGGTGATAGACACAACAGCGAGCGCCCACTAGCATTAATTTGGAGCTGATAATCTTTATCAATTTCTCTCAGAGAAAGTTATAATTTAGTGAAGAGTCTTATTTCAAGTATAACAATGCTTGCCCCAAATCAAATGCATGAGAAAAAAATAATCAAACCTAACCAGTCCCTTAAAAGAAACTGCCTTCTAGGATAATACATGATGTACACATACTGGTGACCAAAGATAATTCAGCTCTCTTTACAAAAATTGTCATAAAAACAAAGGTGTATTATTTATATGTTTGATGTCGCTAAGTTTATTGATCATTAGGATTTTTAATCTAGAGTTTTCACAACTGTCCCTTTTTGTCACTTGTTGACCACTTTTTAGATAGACCAATAAGAATATATGTTAGTGATCCTACCATCCTGTGCATCCCACCATATTGGCTTGTCTCAGAGAATCAACACTAGTTCCTCATTGACACAAATCTCAATCTGAATAGTGTTATTAACACCTAGCCAGTCACCTTTGTTAAGTTATTAATTCTTTCTTGTCTTATAGCAATGGAATGCTTGCATAAAGCTAATTTTGGATATCTTAAAAGGTTTTATTTATAGCCAAAGTCTGCCACTAGGTGGTGTCAGTAGCTCATTGGAATATTTGAACCAATCACAGAATTAGCTTTGGTAGTAAAACTACTTACAGGGGCTGTGACAATAGGCTGAAACTGTTTAGCTTCAACCATACCTTATACATACACTTGTTAGGATGTTGCTTTTTATGTCACAGCTATATATATTGCATACAATCATTATGATGGTTAGTTTGGAGAGGAACGAAAATATGAGTCAATGTTAAATAAATAAAAACAAAAAATAAGGAGAATAAAAAAGAAAAGGAGAAAAAATAATGCAAGAAAAAAAAAGAAGAATAAAATTGAATTGATATAAATTGCTTACCCTCCTGTTTATCACAGAGAACTGGTATTTATTACAATGCATACAGACAGTGGCTTCATCATCTGGTACCCACACTGGAGAATCATTGGCTGTGTCCTGAGTTATTCCCCCTGATGATTTGAACGATTAATGGTATAATACTCATGTTAATAGAACTCTTACTTGAACTTTGATACACAACATCATTATGACATTAACTCCTAGAGTGGAAAACTTCATGAATTATAAGAAAAGATGAAAAACTCTATCCTCCCCCATCCCTACTCCTCCACCGCCCAACCCCTGTATAAAGGATGTCCATTGTGTTTTTTATACTTACGTTTGAGTAGAAGATCGTTGACACATTTTTTTATATGGGACATCCATTGTGTTTTTTCTGTAGTTGTGGCTGCGTACACTACAAAAGACTTTTTTGGACTGATGATTTTCCATCCATTCCGCAAGGCTGAAACACAAACGAAACATTTAGAAAAAATAAAATGTTATCAATAGAATCAGGGCAGTTATATGTAATGTTATCATTAGTATCAGTTATATGTAATGTTATCATTAGTATCAGTTATATCTAATGTTATCATTAGTATCAGTTATATCTAATGTTATCATTAGTATCAGTTATATCTAATGTTATCATTAGTATCAGTTATATCTAATGTTATCATTAGTATCAGGTTACAGTTATATCTAATGTTATCATTAGTATCAGTTATATCTAATGTTATCATTAGTATCAGTTATATCTAATGTTATCATTAGTATCAGGACAGTTATATCTAATGTTATCATTAGTATCAGTTATATCTAATGTTAGGTCTACATAAAGCATGATGAAGTTCTGATAACAGAGACCTTGATTTAACGATCATCACAAATGAACGAACAATGTCTAAAATAACACAATTCATGAGGAATTTTTTTTAATAGAACATATTGCTGCATAAAGAGAAATACAATCGTAACTGCCATTCTTAAATCTGTCCCTGATTGTAGGACTCATCACTGTGAGCAGTGACATCATAATACATCAACATTTGGTATTACACACATGCCACATGACCTAGTAGAGATATTTCATGCATGGATTCATAATGTACCAGAAAGAAATAGCATTGAATATGGTGGCAATAAAAGGGCTGCCAAGTACAAGTACATAATGTACAGGGAGGAAATAGCATTGAATATGGTGGCAATAAAAGGGCTGCTAAGTACAAGTACATAATGTACAGGGAGGAAATAGTATTGAATATGGTGGCAATAAAAGGGCTGCCAAGTACAAGTACATAATGTACAGGGAGGAAATAGCATTGAATATGGTGGCAATAAAAGGGCTGCTAAGTACAAGTACATAATGTACAGGGAGGAAATAGTATTGAATATGGTGGCAATAAAAGGGCTGCCAAGTACAAGTACATAATGTACAGGGAGGAAATAGTATTGAATATGGTGGCAATAAAAGGGCTGCCAAGTACAAGTACATAATGTACAGGGAGGAAATAGTATTGAATATGGTGGCAATAAAAGGGCTGCCAAGTACAAGTACATAATGTACAGGGAGGAAATAGTATTGAATATGGTGGCAGTAAAAGGGCTGCCAAGTACAAGTACATAATGTACAGGGAGGAAATAGTATTGAATATGGTGGCAATAAAAGGGCTGCCAAGTACAAGTACATAATGTACAGGGCGAAAATAGTATTGAATATGGTGGCAATAAAAGGGCTGCCAAGTACAAGTACATAATGTACAGGGAGGAAATAGTATTGAATATGGTGGCAATAAAAGGGCTGCCAAGTACAAGAAAAGAGCAGGTTTTGAATTTTCTGTATTTATAAACAAGGTATCAATGACATACTGTATGATTGTATAAAGAAGTATAAATTTCATTTTGTCAGCTTGTAATCTGATTTCTTTTTGTCAATAGCGAGGTGACACACCTATGCATTACAAGGACATTGTAAGCTTTCCAATTCATATTTACAATTCTCATCTTAAAATAAAACAGCAAATCACAGTTATAATATGTATGTGTCAGGAAGATATGATGCATTATCAAGTAAATGGACAATTTCAATGCTAAAGAAATTTTCTGCACATAAACATGGAAAGACTTAACATCTTTAAGAAAGTGAAAGTCTCAGGCTATATATGTATAACTTTCTGGCAATAAGCACATGCCTGGTAATAAACCCCTAATATATATTTGTGTCCAGTTAAAATACAAGCCAAACCAACTTTATTTTTTTTTAATACCAATAAGCCAATGCCCTAAGTTTAAATGAGAAGAAAGGTGCTGGGCTTATTGTCCTCATATAATCCTACCCTCTAACTCTATATGAATAATATGTTGGGTCCCTGGGCTGATTGTCCTGTAATAATCCCACCCCCAGACTTTAACTAAATAATATGTTGGGTCCCTGGGCTGATTGTCCTGTAATAATCCCACCCCCAGACTTTAACTAAATAATATGTTGGGTCCCTGGGCTGATTGTCCTGTAACAATCCCACCCCCAGACTTTAACTAAATAATATATTGGGTCCCTGGGCTGATTGTCCTGTAATAATCCCACCCCCAGACTTTAACTAAACAATATGTTGGGTCCCTGGGCTGATTGTCCTGTAACAATCCCACCCCCAGACTTTAACTAAATAATATGTTGGGTCCCTGGGCTGATTGTCCTGTAATAATCCCATCCCCAGACTTTAACTAAATAATATGTTGGGTCCCTGGGCTGATTGTCCTGTAATAATCCCACCCCCAGACTTTAACTAAATAATATGTTGGGTCCCTGGGCTGATTGTCCTGTAACAATCCCACCCCTTTTAAAGAATGATGTTGCTAGGTACCATCATTAATTCATAAGTAGACTGGACAGGAAACAATGAAAAAGGGACATGGACAACGATAAATGTTCTCCTACAATGATAGATGTTCTCCTACAACAATAGATGTTCTCAAAAACGATATATGTTCTCCTACAACAATAGATGTTCTCTACAACAATACATGTTCTCTACAACCATAGATGTTCTCTACAACATAGATGTTCTCCTACAACAATAGATGTTCTCTACAACAATAGATGTTATCCTACAATGATATGTTGTCTACAACAATAGATGTTCTCTACAATAATAGATGTTCTCCTACAACAATAGATGTTCTCTACAATAATAGATGTTCTACAACACTAGATGTTCTCCTACAACAATATATGTTCTCTACAACAATATATTTTCTCTACAAAAATAGATGTTCTCCTACAACAATAAATGTTATCTGCAACAATAGATGTTCTCCTACAACAATATATGTTCTCTACAACAATAGATGTTCTCTACAATAATAGATGTTCTCCTACAACAATATATGTTTTCTACAACAATAGATGTTCACAATAGATGTTCTCCTACAACAATAAATGTTTTTCTACAACAATAAATGTTCTTTACAACAATAGATGTTCACAATAGATGTCCTCCTACAACAATAGATGTTTTCTACAACAATAGATGTTCTCCTACAACAATAGATGTTCTCTACAACAATAGATGTTTTCTACAACAATAGATTTTCACTACAACAATAGATGTTCTCTACATCAATAGATGTTTTCTACAACAATAGATGTTCTCCTACAACAATAGATGTTCTCTACATCAATAGATGTTTTCTACAACAATAGATGTTCTCTACAACAATAGATGTTCTACAACAATATATGTTCTCTACAACAATATATGTTCTCTACAACAATAGATGTTCTTCTACAACAATAAATGTTCTTTACAACAATAGATGTTCACAATAGATGTTCTCCTACAACAATAGATGTTCTCTACAACAATAGATGTTCTCTACAACAATAGAAGTTCTCCTACAATGATATATGTTTTCTACACCAATATATGTTCTCCTACAAAAATAAATGTTCTCCTACCATGACATATGTTTTCTACAACGATAGATGTTCTCTACAACAATAGATGTTTTCCTACAATGATAGATGTTCTCTACAACAATAGATGTTTTCCTACAATGATAGATGTTCTCTACAACAATAGATGTTTTCCTACAATGATAGATGTTCTCTACAACAATAGATGTTTTCCTACAATGATCAATGTTTTCTACAACAATATATGTTCTCTACAACAATATATGTTCTCTACAACAATATATGTTCTCTACAACAACAGATGTTCTTCTACAACAATAAATGTTCTTTACAACAATAGATGTTCACAATAGATGTTCTCCTACAACAATAGATGTTCTCTACAACAATAGATGTTCTCCTACAACAATAGATGTTCTCCTACAATGATAAATGTTCTCCTACAATGATAAATGTTCTCTACAACAATATATTTCTCTACAACAATAGATGTTCTCCTACAACAATAGATGTTCTCCTACAACAATATATGTTCTCTACAACAATAGATGTTCTCCTACAACAATATATTTCTCTACAACAATAGATGTTCTCCTACAACAATAGATGTTCTCCTACAACAATAGATGTTCTACAATGATAAATGTTCTCCTACAACAATATATGTTCTCTACAACAATATATTTCTCTACAACAATAGATGTTCTCCTACAACAATATATTTCTCTACAACAATAGATGTTCTCCTACAACAATAGATGTTCTCTACAACAATATATGTTCTCTACAACAATAGATGTTCTCCTACAACAATATATTTCTCTACAACAATAGATGCTCTCTACAACAATAGATGTTCTCCTACAACAATAAATGTTCTCTACAACAATAGATGTTCTCCTACAACAATATATTTCTCTACAACAATAAATGTTCTCCTACAACAATAGATGTTCTCCTACAACAATAGATGTTCTCCTACAATGATAAATGTTCTCTACAACAATAGATGTTCACAATAGATGTTCTCCTACAACAATAAATGTTCTCCTACAACGATAAATGTTCTTTACAACAATAGATGTTCACAATAGATGTTCTCCTACAACAATAGATGTTCTCTACAACAATAGATGTTCTCCTACCATGATATATGTTTTCTACAACAATATATATTCTCCTACATCAATAGATATTCTCCTACAATAATAGGTGTTCCCATACAACAATATATGTTCTCTACAACAATAGATGTTCTCATAACAAGTTATTCCTTCTGATAACTACCTACAAATGATGTCAATCACAATTTATGATATGAATGTAAAACTAGTAGCGATATGGGAAATTTGACAGGTTCTAAAATATATCTATGAAATCAGAAGAGCTTTTCAATACTACTTTCTCAAATACAAAATGAATTTTAATAAAAAAAAAAGAAGTGAAAAACCGCAAACATGATGAATTCAGAATGAAATTCTCAGCAAAATTATGTACTTTCAGTGGAAGATAAGGAAAACAATGCCCAGATCATTAACAACTACAGCCACGAAAGTTTAGCGATCATGTCATGGAAATAAAAGCATTCCAAAGTGACTTGAAGTTTAGCAGCCAGGGGAATGTTGAGAGTGATACAGTAGGAGAAATTTTACCAAGGTCAGCAAGGGCTAAAACAAAAGCACCATATTAAAATGTAATCACACTCGCAGTTGGTCTTCTGTTAAATAAGAATATGGAGGGGTTGATTTTTCGTAGACTTAACTGAATGTACAAAGCATAGCCCTAAACATCAGATTTCTGACAGCAAGTAAACAAATCTAAACAAGTATAGATAATGTCACCAACCAGAAAAAAAACCAAATAAAACAAAAAGAGCAGGAAAATTTATTTGACAGATCATAGTCAAAGATTGATCATTCTCGATACTCTAGAGATTAGGATCTTTTTCACTCTCTGCACCCCTGAAATAATTCTCGAGGTATCCTGATCGGTCTAGGTTGGGTTTCAAGAGGAAAAAAAATGACCAATCACAGATTAATACACTCCTTTGAAGACCAAAAATCAAAACCAGAACAAAATTTTGTTATGCAACCAACAGATTATTTTAATGTACATCAAAGGATCAAACTATCTTCTCATCTTATCTGCATGGAACAGGAAGGCAGAGAGTGATAGTGAGCATAAACCCTGGAGTATTGAGGATGTACAGTGACCAGATACCCTGGAGTATCGAGGATGAAAGGTGAACATCAACCCTGGAGTATCGAGGAAGAAAGGTGAGCATAAACCCTGGAGTATTGAGGATGAAAGGTGACCAGATACCCTGGAGTATCGAGGATGAAAAGTGACCATAAATCCTGGAGTATCGAGGATGAAAGAGATGAAAGGGTTAGGATAAACCCTGGAGTATCGAGGATGAAAATTGAGTATAAACCCTGGAGAATCGAGGTGAAAGGGTTAGCATAAACCCTGGAGTATCAAGGATGAAAAGTGAGCATAAACCCTGGAGTATCGAGGATGAAAGGTGACCATAAATCCTGGAGTATCGAGGATGAAAGAGATGAAAGGGTTAGGATAAACCCTGGAGTATCGAGGATGAAAATTGAGTATAAACCCTGGAGTATCGAGGATGAAAGGTGACCATAAACCCTGGAGTATCGAGGATGAAAGGTGACCAGATACCCTGGAGTATCGAGGATGAAAGGTGAGCATAAACCCTTGAGTATTGAGGATGAAAGGTGACCAGATACCCTGGAGTATCGAGGATGAAAGGTGAGCATAAACCCTGGAGTATTGAGGATGAAAGGTGACCAGATACCCTGGAATATTGAGGATGAAAGGTGAGCATAAACCCTGGAGTATTGAGGATGAAAGGTGACCAGATACCCTGGAGTATTGAGGATGAAAAGTGACCATAAACCCTGGAGTATCGAGGATGAAAGGTGAGCATAAACCCTGGAGTATCGAGGATGAAAGGTGACCAGATACCCTGGAGTATCGAAGATGAAAGGTGACCATAAACCCTGGAGTATCGAGGATGAAAGGTGAGCATAAACCCTGGAGTATTGAGGATGAAAGGTGACCAGATACCCTGGAGTATTGAGGATGAAAGGTGAGCATAAACCCTGGAGTATTGAGGATGAAAGGTGACCAGATACCCTGGAGTATTGAGGATGAAAGGGTTAGCCATAAACCCTGGAGTATCGAGGAAAGGGTTAGAAACCCTGGTGAGCATAAACCCTGGAGTATCGAGGATGAAAGGTGACCAGATACCCTGGAGTATTGAGGATGAAAGGTGAGCATAAACCCTGGAGTATTGAGGATGAAAGGTGACCAGATACCCTGGAGTATTGAGGATGAAAGGTGAGCATAAACCCTGGAGTATTGAGGATGAAAGGTGAGCATCAACCTTGGAGTATTGAGGATGAAAGGTGACCAGATACCCTGGAGTATTAAGGATGGAAAGTGACCATAAACCCTGGAGTATTGAGGATGAAATGTAACCATAAACCCTGGAGTATCGAGGATGAAAAGTGAGCATAAACCCTGGAGTATCGAGGATGAAAGGTGACCATAAACCCTGGAGTATGGAGGTGAAAGGGTTAGCATAAACCCTGGAATATCGAGGTGAAAGGTGATCATAAACCCTGGAGTATCGAGGATGAAAGGTGACCATAAACCCTGGAGTATGGAGGTGAAAGGGTTAGCATAAACCCTGGAATATCGAGGTGAAAGGTGATCATAAACCCTGGAGTATCGAGGATGGAAGGTGACCATAAACCCTGGAGTATGGAGGTGAAAGGGTTAGCATAAACCCTGGAGTATGGAGGTGAAAGGGTTAGCATAAACCCTGGAATATCGAGGTGAAAGGTGATCATAAACCCTGGAGTATCGAGGATGAAAGGTGAGCATAAACCCTGGAGTATCGAGGATGGAAGGTGACCATAAACCCTGGAGTATTGAGGATGAAATGTGACCATAATCCCTAGAGTATCGAGGATGAAAAGTGAGCATAAACCCTGGAGTATCGAGGATGAAAGGTGAGCATAAACCCTGGAGTATCGAGGATGAAAGGTGACCAGATACCCTGGAGTATTGAGGATGAAAGGTGAGCATAAACCCTGGAGAATCGAGGATGAAAGGTGAGCATAAACCCTGGAGAATCGAGGATGAAAGGTGAGCATAAACCCTGGAGAATCAAGTGAAAGATGAGCATAAACCCTGGAGAATCAAGGATGAAAGATGAGCATAAACCCTGGAGAATCGAGGATGAAAGATGAGCATAAACCCTGGAGAATCAAGGATGAAAGATGAGCATAAACCCTGGAGAATCGAGGATGAAAGATGAGCATAAACCCTGGAGAATCGAGGATGAAAGATGAGCATAAACCCTGGAGAATCGAGGATGAAAGGTGAGCATAAACCCTGGAGAATCGAGGATGAAAAGTGAGCATAAACCCTGGAGAATCAAGTGAAAGATGAGCATAAACCCTGGAGAATCAAGGATGAAAGATGAGCATAAACCCTGGAGAATCAGGATGAAAGATGAGCATAAACCCTGGAGAATCAAGTGAAAGATGAGCATAAACCCTGGAGAATCAAGGATGAAAGATGAGCATAAACCCTGGAGAATCGAGGATGAAAGATGAGCATAAACCCTGGGGAATTGAGGATGACGGCCATTAGCGATTGCCACTTACAGTTAGAGTAGCTTTACATTTCAAATGAGAAACTGAAATATTTTATGCTTCTTTCATAAACGTTTCCACCATTTTTGCCAACTTTTAAATTTGTGGCATCAAATGAGAAGTGAACACATCTAGGAGATCCTTACAGATTGTTGTAGATACAAGAACGGTCATCTTCATCACACAAATGGCCAGCGTGACGATGGAGGCCAACAGGGACAGCTTTTTACCAAGATATTTATATAATAAGCGTGATTATTACATTTAACCTATTGTGAATTTTTGCATTTATGAATTTTCCATTCCTTAATCAGCTACTTGCCTCAATCTTTTCCAAAATTGGAACAAAACAGGGACAGCTTTTTACCAAGATAATTAAATGATAAGCCTGACAATTTCATTTAACCTATTGTGAAATTTCCACTTATTAATTTTCCATTCCTTGATAGCAACACATACCTGCTTCCACAACTTATGGTCTTTACTTATGGGGATTTTTATGGTTGTCATAATGATCAAATTAGGGAACTATCTAGTGTGAATTTTCCATTTCTGGATAGCAATTACCCTGCATCCCTGTCCTATGGTGTTTACATGTCTATTGACATTACCAATCTGAAGAAGATATTCCTAATTATAAAGATACTTACTGATTTCATCTTCTACATTTTCTAATTTGACATCCTCTAGTGAAATGATGTGTTGCTGGTTATACTGAAAGTAGACAATGACACCACTATTTTGAATTAAAATGACCCTTTTACCTTTCAAACTCAATCTAGATTCACCTTGAGTGGGGAAAATAACATCTTTGAAGATCAACATAATTAAACGATCATGTTGAATGATTCAGAGTTCCAGAATTTACTATTGTTGAATTTTAACAAAAATAAGTTTAAATAAAGTAAAATAAGTTAATATATAAGAATGTCTCACCTTTTTTTTACTGATCAGAATATTACCATACACAAGTATATCATTGAAGAGGAAGAATTGTCTAGGTTTGGGTCGTTTGCGACACAGCTTGGTCAGAACTCCCTCTCCTACCAATACTCTGCCTGGTACTTTCAAAGGCTGTGGATAAATAAGAACATGTGTCATTATATATAAGACTTATATAGAACAACTAGATTGGTCTGTGTCATAAAATATTAATGTATGAGCTTGGAACAAATGTAGGTATACCAAGACTTAGCAGAACAACTCTTCATATGGAGAAAATGTGATGGCATATTCCGGCATTCATCCAATCTTCACTTTTTTGCCAAGGAAATTTCAGGATGTCAATGGAGCTCATTGCTGATGATGATCTGACCGCATTATGGGAAAACAGAAGTGTGTTCTAAATCCCTCCCATTGTGTTACTCCCCCTCTCCCTCCCATTGTGTTACTCCCCCTCTCCATCCCATTGTGTTACTCCCCCTCTCCATCCCATTGTGTTACTCCCCCTCTCCATCCCATTGTGTTACTCCCCCTCTCTCTCCCATTGTGTTACTTCCCCTCCCCCTCCCAATGTGTTACTTCCCCTCTCCCTCCCATTGTGTTACTCCCCCTCTCCCTCCCATTGTGTTACTCCCCCTCTCCCTCCCATTGTGTTACTTCCACTCTCCCTCCCATTGTTACTCCCCCTCTCCCTCCCATTGTGTTACTTTCTTTTTCTTTACCTCTCCCTCCCATTGTGTTACTCCCCCTCTCCATCCCATTGTGTTACTCCCCCTCTCCATCCCATTGTGTTACTCCCCCTCTCTCTCCCATTGTGTTACTTCCCCTCCCCCTCCCAATGTGTTACTTCCCCTCTCCCTCCCATTGTGTTACTCCCCCTCTCCCTCCCATTGTGTTACTCCCCCTCTCCCTCCCAATGTGTTACTTCCCCTCTCCCTCCCATTGTGTTACTCCCCCTCTCCCTCCCATTGTGTTACTCCCCCTCTCCCTCCCATTGTGTTACTTCCACTCTCCCTCCCATTGTTACTTCCCCCCTCCCTCCCATTGTGTTCCCCCCCCCCATCCTCCCTCCCATTCACATCCTCTATTCCTAATTGATGTACAGCTCTATTTGAAAGGTATACTGCACCTGTCCTGAAGCCCCAAAACACTGCTCCACAAATGCTATTCTCCGTGTATTGGACTCGCTGTTCACTGTCAACAGAAGTTAATTATTATTTTCTGCCATATCTCTTCATAAGCATAATGTCGCTTAGTCACACATGTCAATCATTAGCAATGTCTATGTATAACAGGAATGTTATTTCATTTTTCATCTAATTATATAATATTGGTCACATACATCTCAAATATTGTCTAGTAAGTAATATCCACATATCCATGGAAGCTCCTTCACAGTTTGATTCATTCACAATGTGGTGTCAAAATATGGTATGCCAGTATAAGTGAAGAGAAAATATGTATATGTAGGAATTGTTCTACTCATAGGTGTGGAACAAGGCAAAAATATCTACCTTAAAATATACCTACTTACTGATGGTGTCGGTCTTATTGATATAGGTACATACATCTGGTATTTCATATGTATACGTTTGTTGACTTTTCTTCCTCGCGACAATTACTCACACTCTCCCTCACATCAACCTAGCTAGCTTCCGTCCATATATGTAAATCCATAAATGGAGACCCATGACAGTCAGCAGCACACTGCCTCTTACTCATACTTAAACAGACTCGACAAAATACACATGTATTTGTAAAATTACAAATAAGCTGCTTCTATATTACGACAGTATCAATCAATACCACCGCTTAAAATTACTCTGAAACAAATTTGAGAACGTATTTCGCTCGAACCTACTCTATCTTATCATGGGAAAGACCTTAAAATAACGTTGTTATTTTTAAATACTCAAGTGTCACTTCTACCCACCCAGTCTGTCCACCATCTTGACAAAATGCTGCTTTTGATGTGATGCGCTAGGTTATTATTACGGTAGTGGTGATCTCCCTTCACATCTATACCGCCCTTATCTTCACCAATCGTTCTGAAATTATCGTTTATTTTAACTCAAGCTTTTTTTTTCGAAAGTTGGAGATTTCTTAATTTGCTTAACTTTACTTATTTAATGTATTTAGTCCCGGATGTACTACCCTTACTATTTATACAGTAGTGACCAGGAAGCTCAACCATAACAGATAACTACGCCAACTTAAGCGACATGAAAGTAACTTATATTTTGTCTGAAGATCAATTTCAGGAAGAAAAACAAACATTGAACCCGATCTACATTTTCTTGAGTAACTAGTCGACAAAACTAACAGGATTAAGTTGTCTTTTTTTCGAGGCAATCCGCTCACTGATTCAACCCATTTTATTTACACTGAATATGATATATACAAATTGGATCAGACAAAACTCAGTCGCCCTTCGTCTAGATTCAAACTACTAGTAAGTTCAGGGACATTTGATACAGAGAGACCATAAACTGCCGATATATATTTTGTAACTATCCGCTGTACAAGGGACTAAACTCTTCCTAACCAGTTTACAAACTGATTTACTATAAAACATTATACATAACGCCCATAACAAATCTTTTGATACAGAGAGACCATAAACTGCCGATATATATTTTGTAACTATCCGCTGTACAAGGGACTAAACTCTACCTAACCAGTTTACAAACCAGGGATGTATATATAACGTGATATATACGTCCCTGTACAAACTGATTGACTATAAAACATTATACATAACGCCCATAACAACGCCCATAACAAATCTTTTCAAAACAGAATTCAAATGCTTCACAATTTTCAAAATTGATTGTGCTAACATTTTTTAACAAATAATTTCTGTTTAACTTTTGATATTTGGAAAACAAAATGCATGTTTAAATTTAAAACTAAACAAAATACCTATATTGTATACCACTTTCTGCCCGAAATATGGAGAAAATCGTCTTTAAATTGGTGGCATTAAAAAGCTGATTGGTTCATGTAACTTTTGTTATACGTTACATTTATATATAAGTATTATTTTTGTTATATAATGAGCTTCACTTCTCACTGACCGACAAAATTACTCTGGTCAGTCCGGTCAGTTCACACTAATTACATCACAAAGCCACAGGTACATTAAATAACAGCAGTATCATAACGGCTTCACGGGTCAATGAACGAAAGCTGACGTCAGAGATGCACCACTGGACATTGTTTCTTATCCCTCTCAGTGTCTTATAAACCCCCGGTAAATTTTACAGACACTGCCTTCACCGACAACTGATCTTACCGACACTGTCTTTACCGAGCACCTGATTTTACCGACACTGTCTTCACTGACACCTGGTTTTACCGACACTGTTTTCATAGACACCTGATTTTACCGTCACTGTCTTCACCGACACCTAGTTTTACCGACACTCTTTTCACAGACACCTAGTTTTACCGACACTCTTTTCACAGACACCTGGTTTTACCGTCACTGTCTTCACCTACACCTATTTTACCGACACTGTCTTCACCGACACCTGGTTTTACCGACACTGTCTTTACCGAGCACCTGATTTTACCGACACTGTCTTCACCGACAACTGATTTTACCGTCACTGTCTTCACCGACACCTGATTTTACCGACACTGTCTTCACCTACACCTGATCTTACCGACGCTGTCTTCACCGACACCTAGTTTTACCGACACTGTCTTCACCTACACCTGATTTTACCGACACTGTCTTCACCGACACGTGATCTTACCGACACTGTCTTCACCTACACCTGATTATACCGACGCTGTCTTCACCGACAACTGATTTTACCGACACTGTCTTCACCGACACCTGATTTTACCGTCACTGTCTTCACCTACACCTGATTTTAAACACATCTGACTCTTCAGGCATTTGACTTTTAAAAACGTGAATTTACTGACACCTGACTTTACAGAAACGTAACTTTACTGATACCCGAGTTTATAAACCACTGACTTCATGAAATCTTTTAGAATTAAATATGAAAGGATTTGGAAGGAAAAATTAATAAATACCAATTAATATACCATATCGTATAGCGCACCACCGTTTCTTTCCTTCGTCTTATTTTCATCACGAAATCGATTTTCAAATGACGAAACATTGTTCTGGAAAAGAAAAAACAGAAACTTGTGTATCGTGGTGTAGGGCCGGCGAAGCAGAGAAAAATTGCAAATTTTACAGATGGTATTTAATATTCAATGATAATTAAGTTTTAGTAGGTCGATTTTCATCATATCATACACTCTGTACTGACAAAACACAATTCTGTGACAATATAGTATATATTCATTTCTTTGAATCATATCGTTGAAAACTTTTCAATCTTCGTAATATGAAAAGTTATACTTGACCTCATCGAACAAAGAAACTATGCGAAATCAGTCATCTGATGTGAACTTTCCAAATACCCTCTCGCGGTTTTCATTGTTTACATTAATAGATGCAGTCGCCTCTTTGTGGACATGAAGTAGCATGCAATTGTCCAGACTTTGTTGTGTCATTGTTGATCTCAGATAGGTTTTGTTTTATCATGCCTAGTAATTATTTGTAATTTACATTTACTATTGTCATCATCACAATTTGAGCAATTTTACAAAAAAAAACATGGTTGAAAACAAAGGGGGGGGGGGGGGGGGGGTGGCGGCCAAAGGTGGCACCCAGACCCCCTGCCTTAATTATGTATGGGAGCCCCCCCCCCCCCCTCCCATGTCAAATTGCTTCCGCCGGGCCTGTGGTGTGCCAAAGATGTCGGGATTTAAGAGGGTAACTTTTTGATGGAAATGAAAAGATTTTTGTATCAAAACATTAGAATTTTAAAAAAATGACTTCAAATGTAAAATACTGTTAACCTCAAAAACACGTATATTTTTATGGCAAATGGAAAGTTTAATTAGCACATCAACTGTGTTATTTTTGCTGTCGTTGGTTTTTAAATTTCAAGAAAATTTGTGGTCTATCACGTCTTACTCCGAGGTAGTCGTCACATGATTCAAGGTGAAGGTCGTCGTACACTTCCTGATCTTGGAGCTGAAGGAATTTGACAGAATTGCCTTTGAAATGGTGTCGTGTCCGCTTTGTGGTCCCAAACTGTCGATATGCTGCACCATCATCAGCATATGGGGTGTAGTTATGTTGGTGAGTGATTACAACTTCATAACTTTTGTTAATATATGACATAACGATGGAATGATGAACACGTCGATCGGTCTATCACAAGATCGCGGTCGCGTGGAAATGTGGACTTGTGGGTATCGAAGCTGGTATTTTATAGTTTGGTTATGGCGAGAGAACATACTTCTCAGCGTATCTATCCTTTTTAGCTAAAATCAGCAAAGCCCAGTGGTGTAAATACATTTCAAATTTTCAAAATTACAACTTTCAATTTTAAGCCGAGTGGAGTCAAACTTTTGCCCCGTCCCTCGGTCTGGCTCTGGGTCGAACATTGTTGTTCTGCCTTACTAAAGAAAGCCTTTTTTCTAAGCAAAGTATTTCCTTTGGGCTTACTTTGATATCAAGAGACTTACGTCATCACTCAATTAGTATTCTTCTGCATCCTGCAGCAGATTATATCAAGAGAATCGGGACTGGGAGCTTGCAGACGAGGTCGTTGTATGGAAATCCAGCAATGCTCAGTTCCGACGTGGCCAATACAAATTATATATACATAAGTAATAAGTAAACAATGGACGCAGGCAAAACAAATGCTTTATATCCATATCTAAAATTATATGATGATCAGGAGATGTTTCCTATAAAAATTCTAATATTCTCAGTTATTATATATAGTCAATTAAAAGCTAAAAAGCATAAACAATTCACTATTTTCAAGTTGAAATGACATTAAAAGTTTCCTCTTTATATATTGTTTCTGGGAAGGCGATCCACGGACACGGTATACATAATCCTCCATTTCATTGTTTTCTTTCTGCTTCGCTTCCTTGTATAATGCCTTCTCCGGTTCTCTTTCACAATGTGTTCAGTTGTTTCTTATCCTATTGAGGAAAGTTGGCTATGATTTCTTATTTTTCTGATATTTTTAAAGATTCCTTTCTTTGTGAATAGTTACTCCTTAAAGTTGAAATTCAGAAAATGGAAAGATTGATGTATCATAAATCACATGTAAAATTGTTACACAATGTTGTCATACAAGTCATATGACATACAACTGACATTATTTATGAAAGTTGTAATATACAGTAAAATAGATTTTTGGACACATCTAATAATCTGAAAATAGAACGGTTTAAGTTTTAAGAGGATTTTCATGTTTTTTTAAGCTTCTGAAAAGCTATTACAATTCTTCAAAACAATAAAAAAGAAACACAAACTGAATTTTCAAATTTCTTTTGCTTTATACTTAATACGACCTCCAGAATGTACTAGAACTCTCCATATGGATCACAATGAATGCCCCTCCCACACTCACTGCTGGGCAACTTTGGGTCCTTCCTGTGGCAGAACATGTGTTAACAATTGAATGCTATTCCAGCTACGAGGCCTGGTAAATTTCATGATAGTTTACCAGTATTATGATCACAATTACTTACCAGTTAGTATTATTAGACAGGAAAATATGTAACAATTGTGTTATTTAAAATATTACAACATGTTGTCATATTTATCTAAATGTCAGAACAAATATCACATTGTTTGTATAGACTTGTATTTCACAGTCCTTATGTGAAGTATGATTGTGTATTAACAGGCTATACTTGGAGCGTTCTTCCAAATTCATAGCCCAGCGCTGTTCGAGGACATCCCGAAAGATGAAGATGAATGGAAACACCAGAATTACAGCATGTCATATGTTCATGAGAAATACGAACAAACTGCCCTCAACTGTTTTATCGCCGCCGGTATCTACGTTTTCTTTTTCTTCTTTTCCTGTTGTCAGCAAAGAATGCATGCAAGAGCCAGTTATGAAATGTCCTAAGCCTGCGGTAAACAAGTTTGGAGCCATGTTGGATCATGTCTTACTACCAGTTATAATATAGAATTAAACGTCTATCATATTTATTTGTGAAACAAATTCAAACACAACATTTAGACATCCAGAAAGTTGTGAAACCGTGGAAATCACAAAACGTTTAGACATTCAGCTAAATATCAAATAGTTGAAATAAAAAAAATATTTAGACATTCAACCAATTGTGAAATGGTGGAAATCCAGATTTACAAATACATTTTATATAAGGACACGGAACATCTTGTTGTGTTTAGGAAGTAAAATTAACCTGAATCTTTCTATTGATTTAGAATCTGGTTTGTCTATACCTGGTCTTCAATTTATAATGTTACGGTTATAGTCATGATTTTGATGAACAACAATTTGATTAATGTATTGATAGAAAGAAATGCTTGATTACAATGTCGGACAATACATTCCATAATCATTGTTTCCTGTATAACCAAACCCAAGATTGTCATGATTATTATAACTACAAGTCTTTACATAGTTAATGTTATCATACATATACCAACATGGTGTTACAAATATAAGTTTGTATGTCAAACTAGTTGTACAATCTTAAGTTTGTATGTCAAACTAGTTGTACAAACTAATTATAAACTGTAGTTAACATTTTTCAGTAATGATACAAACTTTGATAGTTTACTTAATTTTTATCAAACTAGTTGTACAAATCATATGTTATGTCAAAACAGATGTCATTATAATTTGTACAAATAGATTTAGTTAATATGCCTAACAACATAAGGAAACTAAACTTGTGGAGAAATTTTGAAATCCTAGTCTGTGGTATCAGTCATTAGAGATAGATTTCTATTTGTTATACAGTGCTGTACATTTATAAACATTGCTTGATGTCTCAGTTTTACTGATCAAGGGGATGCCATGTTGTATACTGATTTTGGATACTGAGAATGTTCCATTGTAGGGATAAAGAGGGGACATTTCATTGATTACAGCACATCTGCAAGATTAAAACCAAATTAGTAATATTACAATTATCATTATATGGAAATGTGCCTGTTAGTTGATATTAAATGAGATTTTAGCTCAATTAATAGCGTTATTATTAAATTCAAAGGGAATGTTAAATGTTTCTAAAACTATCTATATTTAGAAAAAAGTTATGCCCCTTCCCAAAAAAATGAATCTACATTTATCTAAATGTAAGTTATAAAAAAATATGGCAGATTTTGGTATTAGGTAAATAGAACAAATACTTGATGAGAGAGAAACTACGAAAGTCCTAATTGTATAAAACTTATAGATGTGATTTAGAATACTGAATGTGGTTGTATCATTATATCAATATTAACCCAGACTGGTGTAGTGTATTAATTTGTAGTGGTGAATGAGAGGATGTGTGTGAAAAATTCTTTTGTTACTTCAAGATGAATTTTAATATAGTATCATGTTGCTGAAAACCAGATTACAGGGTAAGCCTTACATTGGAGTATTTTCCTGCTTTTCTACAATGTTTTAACAGATCATTCTAGTGTTAAAAGCTGTTGAGCTAAAGATAGTTATCTTAAAGTCCAGATCTGTAAGTTTTCGAAGTTATTGTCATCTCATGATCTGGCACAATTAAGTTTCTATGTATTTTTCTAAGTGGTTGTATTAACAGTAATTTGAATGTTAAATAGAAATTGAAAATAAAAGTCTTGTATTTAACTTCTTTAGGTGTTGTAGTACTATTTCCAGTTCAATAAAGCCCGAGTTAAGGAAGCTCACTTCTGGACTGATCACCTATATATCAGTTGGATTTTGTGTATATTTATAATCTGGACTGGAATCTTTGATAGTAACTAAATGTAATAGATCAAAAAGATTTTTTTGGATTAAGAATCAGAAGTGCAGTATATGAAAAGGTTTGATAAAGTCATGTATTAAATGCTGTGCATGTACAATCCATATAGATGTAATCTAGGCTCTCCCAAACCCAAATATATATGGTGAAATATGTTATTTCATAGAACGTTTCTTTTATCACTGAATGTGAGGGATATGTGGTGGTGATTTATGTTGTTATTTTGTATCTATTTAATTCTGTGATGACATTTTGATTTCATAAGGTGTCGTGATTTTGACAGATCTGTTGGAGAGGGTATGACTGTAATTTGTGTAGGTAAAGCAAGGTTGGTTAGGTACAATATTGTGATCAATCATTTGTAGATGTAATTAAATCATTTACTAGAACATGTTGACGTGTTTATCTTTGTTATTTAAAGCCCATGTACATGTAACTATGAGTCATCATTCAATATTTAATAACATTTTCATGAAAAAATCTACAATAAAATTTAGTTAAAAAGATACGAAAGATAGAAAATGTATGAAGCAAAGTTACATATTTCGTAGCTTTAGACTGAATCTTCTGAGATTGTACAAAAATACACACACAAGTGAATAGAATCTTCTGAGATTGTACAAAAATACACACAAGTGAATAGAATCTCCTGATAGAATTTAGATACAGTAGAGTCAAACCAAAAAATTATAGTCATACAACTGTTTTGCCCTTCAAGGACTCGTCAGTGGTGCAGAGGACATACACTTTAAACTTTAGCAGACGACATAGAAACATCCAAAGAGAACGAAAAAAAATTGTCAAAATCTAGATAGGAGTTTTGGCCCATTATTAACTGAGCACAAGACAGTGATGATTACGTAAGTCACAAATTCAGTTTTGAAGTGTCACTGATATTGATCCTGGTCTTTTCTACACAGAGTTACATCCCTTTGTTTTCGAACTCTTGGTATCATTACACTTTGTCAAGTATTTTTGCATAACTGAGTACATTATGAAGTATATTTATTTGATTGAATTGTGCCAAACTGTGAAAGGCCAGTGTCATTTGTTTGACAGTTATCACACCGGATAACGCCTCTCTAGGAAAAGCATGTGTAATCCAGTACAATGGTGCTATCATGTTATTAAGAAAATAACAGTAATCAAAAGTGAAGATATCACTTTGTTGAAAATTTCACCAAATGATCAAATGGTGCGATTTGGCAGGAATCGCTTTCAATCAAATCTAAATTGATAATTTGATCCTTAGAATGATGTGGCACAAAATTTTATATATTCAAAAAAATGTGTGTCTTGAATATTTACCTAAATATAATTTTTCATATTTGTCCCTGTTAGACAGATATTTGTAACAATCAAAATAGTTCATAAGATGTCAAATCTAACATCTCTTGATGATTTATTTGGTATATTTACTATGAAGTGATTGTTTACATAAATGATACAATTGTGCCATCTTATATTTCCATGAACTAGCTACTCTCTCCCTCCCTCCTACTCTCTCTTTTTCTTTCTCTCGGTCTCTCTCTCTCTCTCTTTCTCTCTCCCTCCCTCCTACTCTCTCTTTTTCTCTTTCTCTCTCTCCCTCCTACTCTCTCTTTCTTTCTCTCTCTCCCTCCTACTCTCTCTTTCTTTCTCTCTCTCCCTCTTTGTGTGTCTCTCTCTGTGATGCCCATTTCAAAGCATCCTCGATACTCCAGGGGTTACAAGCACTTCCGCTCTCTGCACCGTTTGTCAGGTTTATTGCTATACCATCTGACAGAGTGAAACGAGGGGCTGTAACTGTGGGATATCGGAATTCCCAGGGACATGGCAAAGCTGAAGGCACAAGCGAAGTAATTTGATTGGTTCCAGGAGAAAAGAATGACCAATTACCGGCTGATACGCTCTTTTTCATGATTACAAAGAAGCGAAACCCAACATTTAAAATATAACGTTATTCGACCCGAGATTCGTTTGATGTACATCAAAGTATCAAACCAGTCTTTTCGTCTTGTCCACAAGGTGCCGCACATGGAACCTTCAATTTTGTCATAACTTGTTCCGGGGATGAAGAGAGCGAGAGTGACAGTAGCCCATGGAGTATCGAGGATGCTTTCAAAGTTACAAGCATCAATCAAAACGGTCCACTGATTACGGCACAGTTCATATCTATAGCTACCGGTCCAAATGAAATTTGTTTTAACAAGAATGTAAAGAAAATATAGACTCCTATTCTCACTATCATCTTCAGCCAATCTACGTCAACTTGACTCTGTTACACGTGATTGGTATCAAGCTAAACACTTGTGTTTTTAGACAAACATGTCACCATAGGTTACCGTTCAGTTATCTCACTAACATATGTCACAAAGTTATTGGAGTCAGAGACTTGTGTGTTATATACTCTGACAGGAGCACGTAATTACTATAGTGATATGAACCGCACGGTCTTTAAGGGTTGTAGGGGACAAGGGGCATTTTAATTTCATGATTTGCAGTATGGATTACTATTTCAAAACTCGGCCAGTCTCCCTCATCCAAGATCTGGCTTGTAGTCAAAGTTAAAAAAAAAGATATTTTGCATTCGACAAGGTTTCTCCTAGTTTACTGAATTACTGCAGTATTAGAAACGGCGCTCTGGACTGGATTTCTTTTTCCTATCAAACAGAGCCTTATCTGTTGTTTAAGATGTTCCATCCATGATCAGTTGAACATCTTTGAAATTTCAGTCAATTTCACTCATTTTTGGCCCCGCGCATCAGCCCCTGAGGGTCAGTCAAAGTCAATATGTGTATCTCATCAAGTTGTCAGCTTACACTAATAAAAAAATTGTAACCAAATTTGAACTATTTCTGAAAGAAAATAAACAAATTATGCTCAAAAATGTAATTTTCCTATATAGTATATGGCAATTTTTACCCCCTCCCTAAGGGAAAATGTGAGACCCTGAGGTCAAGAAATTTACATTTTTTATAAAACACCGCAAGACACTTCCATCCATGAAGAGTACTTGATTCTATCATACCTGGATTTGAGAAGATTTTGACACTTTTTAGTCCCGCCCCTCAAGCCCCCGGTAGTTGGGGACCATATGATTTACAAGTTTGATGCGCTGTATAAGTTTTTTGTAGAATGTCATTGAAACCAGTTCAGGAGTTTTCCAAAAGAAGTTGAAAATGTTAAAAGTTTACGACGCACGTCGCCGGACAAAACGGAAACTAAAATCCACAAAACATCTTCGTGTAAATTGCAGGCAAAATGGTATCAATATATACTGAAGAGCAAAATCAGAGATATCTTTAATAATTTTATTAAGAACCATGTTTACAAAGCTTTATTAGTACGTCCAAACATATATTACAGTTGTTTTTTGTGGTATCCTCGCCAATATCGTAAAATCTAATCCTTCCGAGAACGTCAATAGCGTAACACAACAGCTTGGTGACAGACACGACACAATCTTGACAAAATACAAAAATATTTATTTTATGACACGTATCACACAACGTACAAACATCAGACCAGCAGAGCTGTAATTATTATCATTATTGTTATACGTAAAGTTGTAAAATAAACAAAACAAAGCTTTCAATAAACATCGGTCCCAGGAGTTACAATCACTTTCGCTCTACACACCCCTGGAAAATGTCATAGCAAAACTCAAAGCACAGGCATAGTCATTTTATCGGATCCTAGAGAAAAACCAAGGAGAAAAAAATTACCAATCACAGGCTGATACGCCCTTTTTTCAAGATTACAAAGAAGCGACACCCAACTTCATAGCCATTACAATATACTGTTACGTGATCTCGAGCTTCGTTTGATGTACATCAAAGGATCAAGCCAGTCTTTTTGTCCAGTCCACAAGATGTTGCACAAAGAACCTTCGATTTTGCCATGACATGTTCCAGGGGTGTAGAGAGCGAAAGTGATACCCCCAGGGGTATCGAGGATGTACATAACGAGAAATTCTTAATAAGATACACTGATTTGTTTTGTGATGTTTTAGAACATTGGAAAACACACAGAATTTACACCAGAAAGGTTAACTGGTAGCACTAAAGATTCAGTGGTACGCTGGCAGGACGTAAACATGACAGGTGGTTTGGCCAGCCGCCATCTAGTCCTATAACATCAAAATATAAAGAAATGGTAAAGAAAATAGCTTAGAATAGACTTTTAAAAACAAATAACAATAAACAAGTACACAAAGACTACAACAGTAGGCTAAATGTGTGTCTCAACATTTATATAACAAGGAATTATCATCACTTGTCATGGAAATTAAACAAACTTCTTCGGTTTGCTAAATGACTGGTTAAAAATCAAAGTAATCTAAGAACTACAAAAAAATGGGGTCATGAACATATTAATGAGCATTGGTAGAGTTCATCATCTCGGGTACTCAACAATCTACTTAAGAAAACTTTATAGTTGTCTCCCCGTGGTAAACTGTTCCACATATGAGCGTTCTCCCTGTGGTATCTCATTAGGTAAACTGTTCCACATCGGGGCGTTCTCCCTGTGGTATCTCATTAGGTAAACTGTTCCACATCTGGGCGTTCTCCCTGTGGTATCTCATTAGGTAAACTGTTCCACATCGGGGCGTTCTCCCAGTGGTATCTCATTAGGTAAACTGTTCCACATCTGGGCGTTCTCCCTATGGTATCTCATTAGGTAAACTGTTCCACATCTGGGCGTTCTCCCTGTGGTATCTCATTAGGTAAACTGTTCCACATCTGGGCGTTCTCATAGTGGTATCTCATTAGGTAAACTGTTCCACATCGGGGCGTTCTCCCAGTGGTATCTCATTAGGTAAACTGTTCCACATCTGGGCGTTCTCCCTATGGTATCTCATTAGGTAAACTGTTCCACATCTGGGCGTTCTCCCTATGGTATCTCATTAGGTAAACTGTTCCACATCGGGGCGTTCTCCCTATGGTATCTCATTAGGTAAACTGTTCCACATCGGGGCGTTCTCCCAGTGGTATCTCATTAGGTAAACTGTTCCACATCTGGGGTAAACGTTCTCCCTTCCACATCGGGGCGTTCTCCCATGGTATCTCATTAGGTAAACTGTTCCACATCTGGGCGTTCTCCCTATGGTATCTCATTAGGTAAACTGTTCCACATCTGGGCGTTCTCCCTATGGTATCTCATTAGGTAAACTGTTCCACATCTGGGCGTTCTCCGTTCCACATCTGGGCGTTCTCCCAGTGGTATCTCATTAGGTAAACTGTTCCACATCTGGGCGTTCTCCCAGTGGTATCTCATTAGGTAAACTGTTCCACATCTGGGCGTTCTTCCAGTGGTATCTCATTAGGTAAACTGTTCCACATCGGGGCGTTCTCCCAGTGGTATCTCATTAGGTAAACTGTTCCACATCTGGGCGTTCTCCCAGTGGTATCTCATTAGGTAAACTGTTCCACATCTGGGCGTTCTCCCTGTGGTATCTCATTAGGTAAACTGTTCCACATCTGGGCGTTCTCCCTATGGTATCTCATTAGGTAAACTGTTCCACATCTGGGCGTTCTCCCTATGGTATCTCATTAGGTAAACTGTTCCACATCTGGGCGTTCTCATAGTGGTATCTCATTAGGTAAACTGTTCCACATCTGGGCGTTCTCACTGTGGTATCTCATTAGGTAAACTGTTCCACATCTGGGCGTTCTCCCTGTGGTATCTCATTAGGTAAACTGTTCCACATCGGGGCGTTCTCCCTGTGGTATCTCATTAGGTAAACTGTTCCACATCTGAGCGTTCTCCCTGTGGTATCTCATTAGGTAAACTGTTCCACATCGGGGCGTTCTCCCTGTGGTATCTCATTAGGTAAACTGTTCCACATCTGGGCGTTCTCACTGTGGTATCTCATTAGGTAAACTGTTCCACATCTGGGCGTTCTCATAGTGGTATCTCATTAGGTAAACTGTTCCACATCGGGGCGTTCTCCCTGTGGTATCTCATTAGGTAAACTGTTCCACATCTGGGCGTTCTCCCAGTGGTATCTCATTAGGTAAACTGTTCCACATCTGGGCGTTCTCCCTGTGGTATCTCATTAGGTAAACTGTTCCACATCGGGGCGTTCTCCCTGTGGTATCTCATTAGGTAAACTGTTCCACATCTGGGCGTTCTCCCAGTGGTATCTCATTAGGTAAACTGTTCCACATCGGGGCGTTCTCCCTGTGGTATCTCATATGGTAAACTGTTCCACATCGAGGCGTTCTCACTGTGGTATCTCATTAGGTAAACTGTTCCACATCTGGGCGTTCTCATAGTGGTATCTCATTAGGTAAACTGTTCAAGATCTAGGCGTTCTCCCTGTGGTATCTCATTAGGTAAACTGTTCCACATCTGGGCGTTCTCACTGTGGTATCTCATTAGGTAAACTGTTCAAGATCTAGGCGTTCTCCCTGTGGTATCTCATTAGGTAAACTGTTCCACATCTGAGCGTTCTCCCTGTGGTATCTCATTAGGTAAACTGTTCCAGATCTGATCGTTGTCAGATTTACTATTGGTATCGGTACTGTATCTATCATACTGATATTACATAAAACTTGGATTTTTACTAAAAGATCTTTTGAAAAGATTAGAAAAATTGGCCATTGTCTTGAACCATTAAACGCGTAAAAAAATCAAGTAATTTCTAGTCAAAACATTCTTAACTGGAGTAGTATAATCATTTTCCATAAAGCGCAGAACTCTCTTTCTTTTTCGAATACTAAAAATGCCAGGCTAGAGGACAAAATCGAAAATTTGATAAGATAAAGGATTTGCAAATGATGAATTTGCTAAATTTTGAACTCGGTTGAATAGGGACCTTTCCACATACGTTGGATGAGTAAGAACCTTGAAGTCACTATCAATGTCTACCTCTGATAAGGTAACACTGTTCTATGGTTTAATCATCTGTTCCCCGATAGTAAATTCATTCAGATGCCCCTGTGTTTTCCTCCCAATACAGATGACCTGAAACTTTTCGAGGTTGGCCTGCATGCCATTGTTCGAGAACCGTTTAACTAAATTTTGTTTTCATCCTCCTAGAAGACAGAGTGTTGCAACGTGCGTAATTGTATGGGGAACCAGATTTTAAATCAGAGAAATGTCGTTTAAAGTTATATTCAGATAAGAGGCCCAAATATTGAACCTTGGGAGACCTCTTCCTTTAGCCACTCCCAACCGCTGACCATGGGACCGAGTCTGAATGAAGCAAATCTTTCAAGCCCGTAGGACTTATCTTAGACTGTTAATGTAGCGGTCCCGTCCATTAGTTTAACCGTTCCGCCACAGATACTAGCTATAGTTTTAAAATCCCTACAGACATGTGTACAAAAAGCCCACGAACTCAAATATTACACGTACAGTAACCCAGGAAACTGCCGTTCCGACCCAAACTGATTCTGATGTAACTGTGGATGAATTTAGATTTGTAATTTGAGAATATATCTTTCAAACGGTGTGATATCATAAATTCATTTATACATGTAGTCTTTAAAAACAGCAACAAAAATCAGCACGTGAAATTTATTCTTCTCTTTTTTTTAAAGGAAGAAGACAAATAAGTTGAAAGTGGACAATTCCAGTTTTAATAGGGAATTTCCTTTACGAAGGTTTTAAACAAGGAACATTATTTCGAACAGATTCTGAAAGCAATCGACAGTCTCGCCTTACTATTACAGGTACATGTCAAATTTCTAATTCGAATGCGCCCTCTTTTTGATTTGCCTATCGAACACGACGGACAATTTCCCAGGGAGCCAATCAAAGTCCACCTTTTTACTGAAAAGTTTCAGCATGGCGCTGTCAAGAGGTAAATTTCATTTCGCCGGTTTTAAACAACCTCATGGTGAAAATAGATAAGCAAACATGTATACATTAACAGTCCTATGTCTCTATCGGTGAAAGTTGTAGTTGTTTTTAGTTACATTTTACAGGATTTACTCTCACGGAGAAAAAATGACGCAAAACAAATATCTGGACTTTGACCCTCCAACATTTTAAGCCATTCAATAGTACAAGACGACAAGAACAATGCACAACCCTCTAGTACTGTGTTTGCGTATTCTTATGACTCGCACAATCGTAGCAAATATTTTTTTAGGGATATATGATTTCAAGAGAGGGTCCAGGGGCGAAACCCCGGTGGGGAGAGTGGGGGCTGGGGCGAAGTAAAGCAAAAACAAAAGAAAGAACAAATATATCGCTACTTACGCATACATTATTGTTATCACACTCACTCATATTCAGGTGATCACTGATATAACAAAGGTGTTTCCAAAAACCAAATTACAAAAAATTAGACTATCTACATTTCCACATGTGTGATAAAGACGTACATGGTTTTGTGTTATGGATAACACCCGAAGAAGAACCTTCTCTGGCGATAGATTTTGATTTTGTGTTTGTTCACTAATTTTAAGCTGTAAAAGGCCAGTTCTTACCCAGGTTGCTATGAACTTCCTAAGCCCATTCACCTCAATGGAAACCAAATCATTTTTCAGCTATTGGCAAGAACATCACAGTTTCTAACAAAAAAATATTGATAAATCAGAGTGTTGTATCACATAACTGACATGAATCACTTGGAAACTTGCTCAGCTTTTTAATGCTATCTATTCAAATATGGTTTTATTCATATTTAAGTCTGAAATTGGTTTACTATCTATGGTGTCATTTCAGTTGTAATTTACATAAGCATGCATTTTGTGTTATAAATATCAAAAGTTGACATGTGGATCACAATCTCTTGAACTGTTTACCTGGTATGTGTATATCAAAATGTCATAACATTAACACATTATATATTACTAAAAAATTTGAAATTCTGAAAATATATTCTGTTTTAATTTCCAGCTGTTAATGGTGTGTTTATTGTGGCTGCCAAACGGACGGCCTTTGGGACATTTGGAGGCAAGCTGAAAGGCATGTCTGCTACTGCAATGATGGAACAGGCATCTCAGGCAGCGCTGGCTGCTGGTAATGTCAACCCAGAGAATGTCAGCTCTGTTATCATTGGAAATGTCATACAGGTAAAATATCTTCAATACTTCAACAAACCGAATGTCGTATTCCTCACTTTTTTAATGATAGTATTAACAGAAAAAAAGGGTTTTTTTGCATCCCTTTAGAGAGTATTTGATGCTGAAACATGTTGCCTGCTTTACAAAATACCTCACCTCTTCTGAATTGTGAGTTTTGTCAAAGAGACATTTATGAAATAAAATAGAATTGTCTCATAGAGGTGATACATGAAATATAGGTTATTCACTCAATTTTTTTTGTGCTTTTTAATTTTGTTAATTTTACAAAAGTTAATTTAGTTTGTAACAATTTAAGACTAGAATGACAATCAATGATTATAATATAGCCTACATGTAGTCAAGTCATATTTCACAGATGCACCAAGTCTATCACATTGGTCTGAGGTTTGGATGATATTTGTATTAAGTTTGTATTGAATATTTAAAAACAGTCGTCGACAGATGCTATATACCTAGCAAGACATGTTGGTCTGAGGTCTGGTGTCCCAGAGGCTGCTCCATCCCTTTGTGTAAACAGGTTGTGTGGGTCTGGCTTCCAGGCAGTTATCAATGGAGCTCAGGTATGTAGTAATGGAACATCAAACTTTTATAGAAATATTAAACTATAGAAGTATTGAACTTATGTAGACATAGAAAACTTATTAAGAAATATTAAACATATAAAGAAATACTAAGCATATGTAGAAATATTTGACTTCAATAGAAATATTAACTTTATGTAGAAATATTAAACTTATGTAGAAATATTTAACTTCCATATAAATAGCAAACATGTATGTAGAAATATTTAACTTATATAGAAATATTATAGAAATATTAAACTTATTAAGAAATGTTAAACATATGAAGAAATATGAAGCATATGTAGAAATATTCAACTTCAATAGAAATATTAACCTTATGTAGAAATATTTAACTTGCATATAAATAGTAAACATATATGTAGAAAAATTTTACTTAGATAGAAATATTAAACTTATTAAGAAATATGATACATAGAAAGAAATATAAAACATAGAAAGAAATATTAAACATATATAGAAATATTAAACCTGCATAGAAATAGTAAACATATGTAGAAAAATTAAACTTGAATAGAAATATTTAAATCATATAGAGCTAATTAATACGAAACTTACATAGATATAGTAGACTTGTGTAGAAATCTTAAACTTGTATAGAAATATATCATTCACTTTTACAGGAGCATTTTTATATGGTACTAATATCAGTAATTTATTTTAAAAACTTATATGTCTTGAGTATTCACCTGTCCTGTCACTTTAGAATGAAATACTTCATCATGGCCATTTACTGAGGAACTATAAGTCTTCAAACAAAAAACTGTATTATCATAAAAGTAACTGTTTTTACACAGAAAAGAACCTAGTATGCAGGATGGAGAAAGTTCATCTTAACAGCTTATGATGATATTTGACTCCTTTTTTTTTAGTTCACCATCATCAGATGGTTGGCCATTCTAATCACTCTACATCTGTGGTCCATCCAGAAAAAAATTCTTGTTTTCGCTATTTCTTGAGAAGTACTGGATGGATCTCTTTCAGATTTTATATGTATATTTCCCTTTGTCCCTAGTTTGTCCCTAGTTGTACCAATTTAATTTTGGACTGATAAAAAAAACAACATGGCTGAAAGGTGGCCATCTTGGATTTTGACTTTGCAAATTTGTCTTTGCTGTTTTTTGAGAACTACAGCAAAGATCTTTCTCAAATGTCTTGTATAGGTTCCTCTTGGTCCCTTGTTGTGCCTGTTTGATTTTTGAACTGATCAGAAAATTTAAATGGTTGACAGGCAGCCATCTTGGATTTTACCTAGTAAAGTTTGTTATTCCCATTTCTTTAGAAGCACTAAATGGATCTCTCTCAAGTTTCATCTGTTGGTTCACTTTGGTCTCTAGTTGTGCCTGTTGATTTTGGGACTGATGAGAAAAAACGAAATGGCTTTCAGGTGACTGTCTTGGACTTGGCAGTTAAAGATTTAAAGATTATTATCACTATTTCTGCAAAGGAATGTTCCAATTTCCTATCATTAAGACCAAAAAATAGATGAGAAGAGAAAAGATCCAACTTTCAAAGAGCAAATAAAGATCAAAGAATGGTGGGCGCCAAGATCCTGCTGGGATCTCTTTGTTTTGTTATGTAGTCATTGCAGGATACAAACCAGAGATCATTATACAGTCTCATAGAAATAAAAAATATCAATGTGCCACCATGGTATTCAATGCTTCAGTCTCATGATTACACAGTTCTCACAGCCTTTTTTTTTTTTTTTCCAAAATTATTTATTCTTTGCCAAATAAGCAGCAAACAGAAAGATGCGTTTTGTACCTATGACAATGTTGATTTCAACAGATCAAGGTTTCATTACATAATTAGTACATTGTAGTTATTGATTAGTAGTTATCAATAATGATAGTTCTATCAGGAAGTTTTCCTTGCTGGGTTTTTTGGGGGGTTTCATTTGATCATTTCTAATATGTTACAGGAAATTATGCTCGGTGAGAGTGAAATTGTTCTTGCTGGTGGAACAGAGAGCATGAGCCAGGCACCATTTGCAGTCCGAGATATCCGCTTTGGTACTACCTTGGGAAAACCCTTGCAGGTTTGGATCCAGTACATTTCCTGTAGTGGTTTTGACTAAACTAGACAGTGTAGAACACAGAACATTGTCTCCATTATTTGACCATAAACATATGTCATTATATAAGGTAACATTTCATTTAGTTTTGATTTTGGAGTTGCTCCCCTTTGTGCTGATTCTCATATGAAGAAGTTTATATTTAATATCCTTCATCAAACAAAATATCTTTTTGTTTTCTGCTACCAGGAACTAGAGCCAATGCCATGATTTTTATTTTTTTGTAAATGTTTGTGGCGTTCCTGATACTTGGATACCTACCTGGTATACGGGGTGTTTGTGGAACCAGGAGCAAACAAAGACCGATATCAATCGCAACAAGCTTGGTGTAAGTTGTTAATCAATTTATCTATGTGGACTTCAGGCGAAACCGGTCGACGAACCAATAAATTGATTAACAACTTACCCCGAGCTTGTTGCGATTGATATCTGTCCTTTTTTTGTTTTCTGCATCCATTCATTATGATTACCAAAATATTGGTATTCACAAAATTGTCCTGGAATTATTTCAGTGATATTAGTAAGCAATGTGTTTTGTCAATGTTTTAGTTGGAAGACACATTGTGGGGTGGACTTACAGATACCTACACTAAAATGCCAATGGCTATCACAGCTGAGAACCTGGCCATGCAGTATAACATTAGCCGTGAGGATTGTGACACGTATGCCCTGCAGTCACAGACACGCTGGAAAAATGGTTAGTGTTAAAACCTTGTATATGCATCACTGAGGAGACAGCTTTATTTTTCTGACTTGACTCTAAGCACAAACTCTATCCACCCATTTTTAGAACACTTGAGACAAAGAAGCAAATGCTCTTCATGGATGGAAAGGTCTGATGGTGTTTTACCAAAACTGTGAATTTCATGACAACATAGTCTCACATTTCCCCTTGGAGATAGGGTAGTTTACTTTGGAAATTTTTATGCTAAGAGCATTTTCAATGCTCTTCAGCATGTTGCTGTCGCCCCTGGCCCTGAGTATCAGTACTTCGTTTTCATTGGTTCATAAATCGAAAGTTTACTCCTACTCCATCTGCCGGACATTACCGTAATCATTGGATTATCGCCCCTACAAGTTGCTGATCCTAGTCATTAAATGAAACAACCTTATCGACATTTTCTTCATTACTTGTACATCAAGAAAACGTTTTGTGTTGTGTATTAATGATAATCAGACATTGAAATTTGTAAATACAGTGATGAAGACTCACGTTTTATGGTGGTAAATTTTGCGAGGCGATGACAATATGGCGGCTTAACTTTCTTTCCCGCGCGATGCATTGTGGGTGTCATATATCTTTCTTTTTTTTTCTTTTTCGAAAATTTTCATCCCGTTTAATACTGTTGAAAACTTTTGAAAATACTGAAATATGTAGTTGAAAATAAGAATGAAACTAAAATAAGAATGATTTAGAGTAGCATAAAATTTTGACTGAATTGCTGCTGGACCTTGAAAGAAGACGGCGGCAGAAAGAAGATGGCGGATATTTGATGCAAGTAAGTATCACTATATATATATATAAGTTGAATTTAAAGTCAATACTTAAACTGAACTAGCAATTGCATTTTTTGCAAAATACTCATTTGAAATGAGCTATCGCATGTATTGAATTTATGCTCGACGGCGACGCGCAAGCTGGGCACTGCCGCCATGGCACTTTTTTCAAAATATTTTCAAGACTTTTCCTTTGAAGCAGTATGCATTTGAAAATTGTTATGTAAGCATTTGTTGCTTCCGTAAAGTATTTCAGTGTTTTGAAATAAATTTAATTTTGAATGATCGTGAGTGGCCCAATAGATCGGAAATTTAAACAGAAAAAAACTTATCCGTAATATTGTACTGTACTACTTACGCTACCGTGAATAAATCTAGGAATCTATCTGTGTAATATATCGATTTTACTTTAAAATATCGGTCACTGTCCGTGCTACTGTAGATATAGCTCTTTCAAATTTCTGATCGGAGATAATTTATAAGTACCCCAAGTCCAGGGTATGAAATCGTACGGGAACTCTACAGCTATGCCAATTGAAGTTTATATATATAGTTTTAGCTTAAATTTAGTTTTTGTCTTTCTGACATGATGTCTCGTTGATTCTGTTGAAGAGTGATGCATGTGAACGATTACAATATGAAGATTGGGAATAATGAAGATGTCAATTAACATCTGAATCCCGGAAAGTGTTTTAATGAAGATTAGGATAAACCTAGCAAAGTGTTAGGTCCCATTGGTACAATTCTTATTATGCCTGAACTTTTAATATATGTACTGTATTTGTTCATCTCAAAAATTTCAGTATTATGTCAACTGCGTCAACTTTCAGTTCAACACTTGATTCATCAATTTTACACAGCCCTAGGCTCAATATTTGTCATTAATTGTCGACTGTTTATAAGCATTTTAGAGTT